>NW_027363080.1:1980000-2182039 GCF_046119375.1 Phyllobates terribilis
AATTTCCTTGAAAATATGAAAAATTACTCCTCCATTTTTAAACCTTCTAAAATGCTAACAAAATAAAACATTTTACAAATGGTGCTGATAGAAAGCAGACATTATTGAAATGTAATTTATTATTGCTTTGTGTGGTATGACTATCTGGATTAAAGGGATAATCATTAAAAGTTTGAAAATTGCAATTTTTTGTAAATTTATATCAAATTTCTGATCTTTTTATAAATAAGGAATGATGCCATACGGATGGCAAAATCGATAAAAATCATCCAAATTTTTTCACTATTTTTTTCACACTCGTGTAGCCCCGACCTCACAGTGATACCAGATGTGTTTAGTTTTTTTATGCTTTGCTACTTTTGCACACTATGAACATTTTTTTAAGGAAATATAATTTGATTTCCTCTAAATGACACAGTCACTATTGACTCTATTACATCCAGTGGGTTAAACGGCCGAACTCCAACGATGGTCATGAGGAAACAAACAATCAAACTGAGCTTTTACTCACCCGGGGTCCAGCACTGCTTTTTGCTGCTCCAGACATTTTTAATCAGCTGCATCTTCATGTCAACTGCGCTGCAGCCAATCACTGAGCTCTGTGGTACTGCCAAATTAAATGGGGCATTCTTATAATAAAGAGGCACAAAAGGGGCATTATTAGGTATGGAGGCACAGAGGCATACTTCCCAACTTTGAAAGTTAGGAAAGAGTGACACAAACTATGTAGCAATCCACAGCTTTTTTTACACTAAGCCACTTCCCTAACCTTGGTCAGTCGCTTATATGTGCCTACACAGAAATATTCCTCCTAGTGAACTCATTAATTCTTAACCTGTGGATGTGTATTTAAGAATCTACTTTCCTGAATGATGTCTCTCATTTTCCTTCTAAGGTCTTTCTGATAGACCTTAGAAGGAAAATGAGAGACATCATTCAGGAAAGTAGATGGATTGCATGGCATCCAAAGAGACACAGATTTGTATTCTACATGATTCTAGTCTAAAGATATGGCCCTGACTGGAAAGATTTGGATCTCCTCAATTAACCATCAGAGAGACCATGGATACTTTTAGGGAGACCAGGAGAGGACTGAGAAGTCACCTGGCGCCATGGATATGTTGTTTTAGGGTTGCTAGGAGGGGCTCACCGGTTGCTTAGAAGCCATGGAGACATTGGGAGTTGCCAGGAGGGACCCACTGGTCATCTGGCCCCATGGAAACTCTCGGAGAGGCCAGGTTGGAACCCTCGGGTCTCGTGGCCTTGTACCTCGATGGACTGCTAGCTTCCTAAGCTTGCCGCTACCTTCTCTCTGTGGGGGCCCACCAGAAGCGGGGGGCCACTGGTTGAGGTAGTCGGCCCTGGAAGTCTCCAAAGTTGCAGCTTTTCTATCCCAGGCGGGCGGAGATGAAAGGGTGAGACTGTGTAATGTTGCACCATCTTGGGCATTCGCTGGGACTCTTCTTTGTGTTTATTGTCTGTTTTGTGGTTCAATAAAATATTGTCACGCTGTTTTACCCTCACCCTGCGTTGTCTGAGTAGCGTTACCCCCACGGAAGACCCCGGGTCCTCACAGCACCTATACTCCAAAATAACAACAATAATAAAAAATACAACTCGTCCCGCAAAAAAATAGGTTCTCATACAAATCAGTTAAGAAAAAATAAGAGTTATGGCTCTCCATATATGGCAATGTAAAATTGTTTTGTTTTTGAAAATGTGTTATTTTCATGCAGACATCATAAAACATAAGTAAATGGTGATTTTATGTTAATTGTACTGACCCACAGAATAAAGTTAATATGTGATTTATATGAAATGGTCGATGCTGTAAAAAATAAACCTTAACTGGGGAAAAATGTATATTTTCACCATTTGCCATGTGCCGCGTATTTATCTCTTGAACTTACTTTTTAGTTAAAAAAAAAAGATCACCGCATCCCTTGATAAATGTCGTGAGGGGTGGAGGGATATTGTGAAAAAGCACAATCATTATTAAAAATACATAAGATTAAAAGATCATTAAAATCATTAAAAATAAAAACCTGATGATAAATGAATCTATGCAGTAAAAAAGGGTGGGACAGATAGAGTCCTTGTATGCGTAAAGCTGGGTATAAATAGAGATACAAATAGGATTAAATCATTACAAGGATAAACGATCTGTGTATAAATGTGTTTAAAAAATACTCGTTCTGTTAAATGTCTGGTTGACAACACAAAGAAAATAATGGGACCTATAGTGTCAAGTCATAATTATCAATGGCAGGCTCAGACTGAGGGCTCGTCCACACGACCGCTTAACATGGCCGAGTGCTGTCCGATGTTTTATCAGATGGCACTCTGCCCAATGTTATACTGTGGGGCAGTGCCAACTAGTGTTTTTTTTTCTCATGCCGATTTTTCATACAAGTCTATGGACTTGTATGACATCAGTGTGAAACATTGAACTGCACTCGGATGTCATCTGAGTGCAGTCCAATTACCACGGACTCAGACAAGGGACAAGATGGAGAAATTATGTACTCTGTCTACTCTGCATCGTGATCCAGCACTTTGATTCTTTTTATTATTCCTCTTATTATTTTTTGTAATCCATTAAAAACAAGTATGTGGAAAACAGACTTCTGAATGAGGCCTAAATGTCTGGAAGGATCACTGCCGGAAAAAATATAGCCGGGATAAAAAAAAGTGCACCTTGCGTTATAGGTGATTTGTGCATGCGCGGGATCTGGAAGACGAGACTGTACGTCACAGGGCAGGGGAGGGGGGGAACATTGTAATTAGCAAAGTAGTTTGGGATTTCTTCCCGTCCCCCGGCTCTCAAGAATGAGAAAACTAACTGAATAAAAAGACATTTCAAAGCAAGCAGACCTCTAATATTAGGCATACAGGTATGTATAGACTTACATTTCTATCACCTGTATGCCTATATTAGAGGTCTGATAAGTCCCCGGGGATGACAGATTCCCTTTAAAAGCCTTCACAGTTTCTCTAGTAGCCAAATGTCCTGTGGTCTCAGCAGCGACCCCTTTTTGTTTAGATTTGATTGATGTTTATGCATATAACAGTGGATGATGCAGGAGAGGTCAGAGGCATCAATGAAACCTAAAGGAGAGGGGTTATGAGGAGATCACTGGATACCAGGGGCGGACATATCATTGGTGCAACCTGTGCGGCCCCACAGAGGCCCAAGAGGTAAAAGGGCCCATTTCTACCTCCAAAGCAGGTACAATTTTGCATTTTTAGCAGCTCTTGGGCTGCAAAGGGCCCATATATTGTTCTTGCACAGGGGCCCTTTTCTGCCTGTGTCCACCAGTGCTCGATACACGTCTGCTAAAGAAACATCCAGTCTACGATATTAGAGTAATTTGCAACAAAGCAGGAGATATTAAAACTTCTGTTTCTAAGGTACATTTATTATTACTACTACACCTGAGTTTGTACCCATTTAATAGTGATAGTGGTCTTGGAGAGTCAAAATAGCGAACAGATTATTTTTCAGTTGTAAATGTACTTTCAGATAGTGACCACTAGATGTCCCTAGTGAGCTGACATGAAGTTGGCACAAGTATTAAGGCACTGCACATTCACTCATCTCAGGTGTAAAGGAGTCTGGGCTTATGGTGTTGATGACTTATCTACAGGATAGGTCATGAACAGCTGATTGGTGGGATTCCGACACTCAGCGCCCCCCACCGATCAGCTGTTTTTTTGCTCTAGCGGACTGTAAACACTGTAACTACAGTATGCCTGGACAACACCTTTAATTCTGTGCTCTCAGCAGACAATGTTTTTGCTCTGTCTACCTACAACATATATATAGTAATCTGAAGGGGTTTTCCAGGCTTAAGATACTGGTAAGTTATTCTTAGGATAGGTCATCAATATCAGATGCATGGTGTCCCAGAACGCAGTACCCCACCGATCAACTGTTTTCAGCTCTGGCAGTGGGGGGATGTGAAAGTGACCCATGCAGACCCCCACAGCTCTGTTCACGGTGTATTGGCTGTTCTGTGTGCAGCTCTTATAGCATAGTGGATAAAAACTGAGCTGAAATATTCATGAACAGCCAATAGGCCACGAACCGGACCATGCTGTTCACTCCATTCACTGGTTACATCTGGCAGCCACCAGAGCTGAAAACAGCTAATCGGTGGGGGTGCCGGATATTGATCCTGAAACACCTCTTCTATGTGCACACCGAGTCTTTTTTGCTGTTTTCAGAGCAGATCCTCTAAGTTTTTGAGGAGGATTTGGAGAGTTTCCGCTCAGTCTCTGCTCCAATACAGCCTCAAAAACTCCTGTGTGCACATATCTGAAGTGAAATTTCACATTTGGCGATCACTGACTAAATTATTTTAACAAAAGAACTAACAGCCTAGTAATACACATGCAAATCAACAGAAATAAAACTGGTAAAAAACACAACAGAATTCAATTTGTAGTAAATCACTTAATGACCACACGATTGTTACAATTCCTCTGCCACTGGAAACCTGCAGCGTGTGGAGGGTCTTCCTGAGGAAGATGAAGCTTGAGCGTTAGGGTGCAGACAGGCAGCCATATAACTCGGGTGAAGATCGCATCGCAATCCTCGGACTGGCTGTCGGCTCCTGACCTGAGCGTGACAGCTGCAGAGAAATACATGCTGCCACGCTCAGGTCAGGAGCCGACAGCCAGTCCGAATATTGCGATGCGATCCTCACCTGAGTTATACGGCTGTCTGTCTACGACCTTAGGCCACATTTATACGTTCAGTATTTGGTCAGTATTTTACATCAGTATTTGTAAGCCAAAACCAGGAGTGGGTGAAAAATGCAGAACTGGTGACGTGTTTGTATTATACTTTTCCTCTGATTGTTCCACTCCTGGCTTTGGCATATAAATACTGAGGTAAAATACTGACCATATACTGAACGTGTGAACGTGGTCTTAGAATTGGTGCGAACCAAGTCACAGGATCTAATTCATCGGCCTCGTCCATAATCTGTGCTTGCTGGATGGGAGGCCTGAATATCACTTCTTACCTCCTGGCATCGGTGGATCTATTTTTGATTAGTCGGCCTGGTGCGACATCACATGTACATCACACTCCAACAATGATGTGGTGCCAGGCCGGAGGAGCCGAAGATGCCGTTAGGCAAGAGGCGGTTCTCAGGGCGCCCTTAGAGCAGACACAGATTACTGACCTGGCCAATTGATTGGGTCCTGCAAATCAATTCGCACCAATTCTATTATTACACTATTCTATCCAACAAGACAATGTTCCCAAAAGTCCACCAAGGCATGGTTTCAGAAGAAGTCTTGGAAGATTCTGAGGTAGCTGTCACAGTCGCCTGACTTGAAACCCATAGAAATTTTTGTTGGGATTTGAAGAAGGCGGTTGCAACATGGAAAGCCAAGAAAATTAGTGACCTGTAGACCATGATAAATGGGTTAAGATTCCCCAAGAATATTACCAGAAGCTATGTCTGGCTGGGTATCACCATTGCAATTCTACTAAGTAGAGTTAGCAGCGTGGTGGTGTAACACAGCGTGGAGTAGTAGCCGTGGGCGAGGCACTCGTCTCCAGCGCCCCGGCACATTACATGAAAGTGAAGGTCCTGGCTGGGTGTGTGGATTTATGCTGTGAGATCCTTACACCCATGCAGGCCAAATGTAGCTAATGTTGCTGGTTTTCCAGGACTAGATGTTTCACAGTTCAATGAGAGAGGCCATCATTAGAAAGTAAACTCTACTGAACGGCAACTTGATCAGGGTTATAAACAAGGGATAGCGGGTACAAAGTCTTAAAGACGTTTCCTTTACTGTATGAAGCAATTTCCACACAGTATCATTCCTCTGTAGTATACTCCAGGGCTTTCTATATCTGCTGTTCCTCCCTACTTCGCCACAACCCAGCTTTAACGCAGCGGTCCTGATCAACAAGCCTCCACTACTTGTTCAGCAGTTCCGCATCCTATTTCTTCCACTACTGTGGCCCTGGAGCTCCTGCTCGGGACCCTTCACTAGTCTCAGTCTCAAAGTCCTGTTAAGGACATTTCTTTCTGCGTTACAAGCCCAAGGTCTCATGGCTAGGCGTCCACTCCAAGGACCCGTCTCCGGGAGGCCACTCTGTCTCGTCAGTCACTTTTCCTAAGGATCTCACTCTCCCTTCCCTTCAGTCTCCTCTCATTCAGGGTCCCCCTCCAATGCAGCACTGCTCACTATGGACCTTTTAGTCCGCTAACTTTGTAATCTCGATCCTATCTGACTTCCTAGCAGTAGTCACTTTCCCTTATACTAGCCCCTCCAACTGTGGCCTAGTCCCAACCTTTAACTCTAACTTACGCTATGGTCAATTGTAATGCACACGCCCGGACTGACTGGCGTGTGCGTTTTTATGTAGTGATTCCACTGTGCCATGAACCGGAGAGTGCCTGGAGGGGCGTAACTAAGTATCTGCCCGATCCGACCAAGGTCGCACGACAGCATATGACGCCAGTGCACCAGGGAGGAACCGAGCAGAGGAACCAGGGTCTACTCCAGGTCAGACTCCGGACACGGCTGTTGACCCACACCGGGGAATACAGGAACAGGCAGACTAGAGCGCAGGCTGGGTAGGGTCCAGTACAGACTGGGAGACAAGTTCGAAAACCGCAGACGCGGTGGACAGAGCTGAGCAAAGCGAAAACTGCAGACGCGGTGGACAGAGCTGAGTAAAGCGAAAACCGCAGACGCGGTGGACAGAGCTGAGCAAAGCGAAAACCGCAGACGTGGTGGACAGAGCTGAGCAAAGCGAAAACCGCGGACGCGGTGGACAGAGCTAAGCAAAGCGAAAACCGCGGACGCGGTGGACAGAGCTGAGCAAAGCGAAAACCGCGGACGCGGTGGACAGAGCTGAGCAAAGCGAAAACCGCGGACGCGGTGGACAGAGCTGAGCAAAGCGAAAACCGCGGACGCGGTGGACAGAGCTGAGCAAAGCGAAAACCGCGGACGCGGTGGACAGAGCTGAGCAAAGCGAAAACCGCGGACGCGGTGGACAGAGTTGAGCAAAGCGAAAACCGCAGACGCGGTGGACAGAGCTGAGCAAAGCGAAAACCGTAGACGCGGTGGACAGAGCTGAGCAAAGCGAAAACCGCAGACGCGGTGGACAGAGCTGAGCAAAGCGAAAACCGCAGACGCGGTGGACAGAGCTGAGCAAAGCGAAAACCGCAGACGCGGTGGACAGAGCTGAGCAAAGCGAAAACCGCAGACGCGGTGGACAGAGCTGAGCAAAGCGAAAACCGCAGACGCGGTGGACAGAGCTGAGCAAAGCGAAAACCGCAGACGCGGTGGACCGAGCTGAGCAAAGCGAAAACCGCAGACGCGGTGGACAGAGCTGAGCAAAGCGAAAACCGCAGACGCGGTGTACAGAGCTGAGCAAAGCGAAAACCGCAGACGCGGTGGACAGAGCTGAGCAAAGCGAAAACCGCAGACGCGGTGGACAGAGCTGAGCAAAGCGAAAACCGCAGACGCGGTGGACAGAGCTGAGCAAAGCGAAAACCGCAGACGCGGTGGACAGAGCTGAGCAAAGCGAAAACCGCAGACACGGTGGACAGAGCTGAGCAAAGCGAAAACCGCAGACGCGGTGGACAGAGCTGAGCAAAGCGAAAACCGCAGACGCGGTGGACAGAGCTGAGCAAAGCGAAAACCGCAGATGCGGTGGACAGAACTGAGCAAAGCGAAAACCGCAGACGCGGTGGACAGAGCTGAGCAAAGCGAAAACCGCAGTCGCGGTGGACAGAGCTGAGCAAAGCGAAAACCGCAGACGCGGTGGACAGAGCTGAGCAAAGCGAAAACCGCAGACGCGGTGGACAAAGCTGAGCAAAGCGAAAACCGCAGACGCGGTGGACAGAGCTGAGCAAAGCGAAAACCGCAGACGCGGTGGACACAGCTGAGCAAAGCGAAAACCGCAGACGCGGTGGACAGAGCTGAGCAAAGCGAAAACCGCAGACGCGGTGGACAGAGCTGAGCAAAGCGAAAACCGCAGACGCGGTGGACAGAGCTGAGCAAAGCGAAAACCGCAGACGCGGTGGACACAGCTGAGCAAAGCGAAAACCGCAGACGCGGTGGACAGAGCTGAGCAAAGCGAAAACCGCAGACGCGGTGGACAGAGCTGAGCAAAGCGAAAACCGCAGACGCGGTGGACAGAGCTGAGCAAAGCGAAAACCGCAGACGCGGTGGACAGAGCTGAGCAAAGCGAAAACCGCAGACGCGGTGGACAGAGCTGAGCAAAGCGAAAACCGCAGACGCGGTGGACAGAACTGAGCAAGGCGAAAACCGCAGACGCGGTGGACAGGGCTGAGCAAAGCAAAACCGCAGACGCGGTGGGGACAGGGCTCTGTTCACACAGAACAGACTAGAAGGGAAAGGCAGAACCAGATACCCACAGGGTACTTGCAGAGAAGTAGCGAGTGGACCACAATCTCACAAACGGAAGTACAGTGACAACGAGCAGGAGTTAGGTACGAGTTCAGACTCTGCAGAAAAAGGGAAAGTACAGACATAGAGAAAAACAAAACAGGCTAGGAGAGTATTCAGACAAGAACAGACACAGCAGCAAGATACAGGAGCGGGTTCACACAGGCCGGGAAATACAGCCTCCAGGATAGGCAGAAGACAACAGGCTAGAAGATAATACAGACAGGACACAGTTCAGACACGGGAACTGATACCGAAGGCAGGAAACATAAACGGGACTTGGCATATCAGTGACCAAAGGCCAACTGACAGAACACAATGCTCAGGCAGGGATTCATTGGAGCAGCTGGGTTAAATACCAGATGGCAGACAGCAATAGGCTGGGGACGCACAAGGGGTGTGTCTGTAGCAGGTACAAAAAGCAGGAAGTGATCGGGCGCCGCCCTTAAGCAGCAGACACAGAGGCAAACAGACAGCATGGAGGGAAGCCAGGCTAGCAAACTGGACTGGAGATCAAGTGCGCCCTCTTGCACAGTGGGAGATGGACCACTATGCAAGGACGCCACCAGGTATGTTACATCAATTATATACACTACCAACATCATTAACATATTTATCGCTTTGCACTATTCATATTACATCACAATACTATTAACACTTATCACATTACACAATATTTTCAAGATCCAGGACACAATTCACATGACATAATACAAAATGAATTTGTTTCTTCAAAGAGGAAACGCGGACAGCCTGTCCAAGGAGTTTGTATCTTATCCCCATGTTTGTGTGGGTTTCCTTCGGGTCCGGTTTCTTCCCACACTCCAAAGACATACTGATAGGGAATCTAGATTGTGAGCTCCAATGGGGACAGTCATGATAATATCTGTAAAGTGCTGTGGAATATGATGGAGCTATAAAAGAAAGTAAAATAAATAAGTAATAAGGATGTTTGTCAAAAAGGAGATGAATAATTCTGAGACTGTAATAGTCATTAAAAATCATTTTTTTGATGAATTTGGAGAGACCACTTGTTATATTAGTTGTGTTGAGCTATATAAATAGTTTTTGTTTCATTTGTTTGTTTCCCACAAACAGCAGAAAGTTTGTACATTTTTACTAATAAACCTAATATGCAGTGGTGATTAAATCATTTTGATTGCAACTGTGGACATACTTCCAAAATACAGTACTTTATAGAAATGCAGTAAAATAGGGGTCGTTTATTTGTTATGTTTTTTCCTCCCACAGATTCCTGGCCCCCATTGTGTCTCATTCTTGGCCCCCATTGTGTCTCATTCTTCCACCCATTGTGTATCCATCCTGGTCCCCAGGCCCGATATGATGTCCCATCCTGGTCCCCAGGCCCCATATGATATCCCATCCTGGTTCCCAGGGCCCATATGATGTCCCATCCTGGCCCTCGGGCCCCATATGATGTCCCATCCTGGCCCTCGGGCCCCATATGATGTCCCATCCTGGCCCCCAGGCCCTATATGATGTCCCATCCTGGTCCCCAGTTCCCATATGAAGTCCCATCCTGGCCCCATGTGATGTCCCATCCTGGCCCCCAGGCCCCATATGATGTCCCATCCTGGCCAATATGCCCCATATGATGTCCCATCCTGGCCAATATGCCCCATATGATGTACCATCCTGGTCCCATCAAAAAATAAAAAAATGCTTTTCCATACCTGGCCACGGTCCCGTTGCGTCCTCTTCCTTATCCATTTGAGGCGTTGCCACGCTGCCGCATGGCTGTGACTTAATTCGCCGGCAATGTGCGCACCGATGTCAGCTGCCAGCCTCCAGGTGGTTGGCAGCTGGTAACTGTTGCTGTCAGGGTCAGCTACAGGTTTTCGTGGGCCCCAGGTGAAAGTCTCAATGGGCCCCTTTAACACATACCACGATTAATGATGCACAGATAAGAAATAAAGGTATAGTACAATGTCAAAGATTTAACTTACTACTTACATCAGGAGTGATATCTATTGTAAATTCTACAATGACTCAGAAACTGGCGAATCCTTGCAGCGCACACTATGTGCACTACATTTTAGACCGAACAGTATAGTCTTCTGTACAGAATTGTGGGCACTACATAGTCTTCTGTACAGAATTGTGGGCACCACATAGTCTTCTGTACAGAATTATGGGCACCACATAGTCTTTCGCACAGAATTGTGGCCACCACATAGTCCCCCGCACCGAATTGTGGCCACCACATAGTCCCCCGCACCCAATTGTGGCCACCACATAGTCCCCCGCACCCAATTGTGGCCACCACATAGTCCCCCTCACCGAATTGTGGCCACCACATAGTCCCCCTCACCGAATTGTGGCCACCACATAGTCCCCTGCATCGAATTGTGGCCACCACATAGTCCTCCATATAGAACCTCCGTACAGAATTGTGGGCATCACATAGTCCCCCGTACAGAACTGCGGGCACCACATAGTCCCCCGTACAGAATTGCGGGCACCACATAGTCCCCCATACAGAATTGTGTGCACCACATAGTCCCCTGTACTGAATTGTGCGCACCACATAGTCTCCCGAACAGAATTGTGCGCACCACATAGTCTCCCGTACAGAATTGTGCGCACCACATAGTCCTCCGTACAGAATTGTGGGCACTACATAGTCCTCCGGACAGAATTGTGGGCACCACATAGTCCTCCGGACAGAATTGTGGGCAACACATTGTCCTCCGGACAGAATTGTGGGCACCACATAGTCCACCGGACAGACTTGTGGGCACCACATAGTCCTCTGGACAGAATTGTGGGCTCCACATAGTCCTCTGGACAGAATTGTGGGCACCACATAGTCCTCCGTACAATATTACGGGCCCCATATATTGTGCCATACAGTATATAATGGCCACATACAGTACAGACCAAAAGTTTGGACACACCTTCTCATTTAAAGATTTTTCTGTATTTTCATGACTATGAAAATTGTACATTCACACTGAAGGCATCAAAACTATGAATTAACACATGTGGAATTATATACTTAACAAAAAAGTGTGAAACAACTGAAAATATGTCTTATATTCTAGGTTCTTCAAAGTAGCCACCTTTTGCTTTGATGACTGCTTTCCACACTCTTTGCATTCTCTTGATGAGCTTCAAGAGGTAGTCACCGGAAATGGTCTTCCAACAATGTTGAAGGAGTTCCCAGAGATGCTTAGCACTTGTTGGCCCTTTTGTCTTCACTCTGCGGTCCAGCTCACCCCAAACCATCTTGATTGGGTTCAGGTCTGGTGACTGTGGAGGCCAGGTCATCTGGCGTAGCACCCCATCACTCTCCTTCTTGGTCAAATAGCCCTTACACAGCCTGGAGGTGTGTTTGGGGTCATTGTCCTGTTGAGAAATAAATGATGGTCCAACTAAACGCAAACCAGATGGAATAGCATGCCGCTGCAAGATGCCGTGGTAGCCATGCTTGTTGAGTATGCCTTCAATTTTGAATAAATCCCCAACAGTGTCACCAGCAAAGCACCCCCACACCATCACACCTCCTCCTCCATGCTTCACGGTGGGAACCAGGCATGTAGAGTCCATCTGTTCACCTTTTCTGCTTCGCACAAAGACACGGTGGTTGGAACCAAAGATCTCAAATTTGGACTCATCAGACCAAGGCACAGATTTCCACTGGTCTAATGTCCATTCCTTCTGTTCTTTAGCCCAAACAAGTCTCTTCTGCTTGTTGCCTTTCCTTAGCAGTGGTTTCCTAGCAGCTAATTTACCATGAAGGCCTGCTGCACAAAGTCTCCTCTTAACAATTGTTGTAGAGATGTGTCTGCTGCTAGAACTCTGTATGGCATTGACCTGGTCTCTAATCTGAGCTGCTGTTAACCTGCGATTTCTGAGGCTGGTGACTCGGATAAACTTATCCTCAGAAGCAGAGGTGACTCTTGGTCTTCCTTTCCTGGGGCGGTCCTCATGTGAGCCAGTTTCTTTATGGCGCTTGATGGTTTTTGCAACTGCACTTGGGGACACTTTCAAAGTTTTCCCAATTTTTCGCACTGACTGACCTTCATTTCTTAAAGTAATGATGGCAACTCCTTTTTCTTTACTTAGCTGCTTTTTTCTTGCCATAATACAAATTCTAACAGTCTATTCAGTAGGACTATCAGTTTTGTATCCACCTGACGTCTGCACAACAGAACTGATCGTCCCAACCCCATTTATAAGGCAAGAAATCCCACTTATTAAACCGGATAGGGCACACCTGTGAAGTGAAAACCATTTCCGGTGACTACCTCTTGAAGCTCATCAAGAGAATGCCAATAGTGTGCAAAGCAATCATCAAAGCAAAAGGTGGCTACTTTGAAGAACCTAGAATATAAGACATATTTTCAGTTGTTTCACACTTGTTTGTTAAGTATATAATTCCACATGTGTTAATTCATAATTTTGATGCTTTCACTGTGAATGTACAATTTTCAAAGTCATGGAAATACAGAAAAATCATTAAATGAGAAGGTGTGTCCAAACTTTTGGTCTGTATTGTATATTGTTCCATACAGTATAATGTCCCCATATAATGCTCCATACAGTATAATGCCCTATATGTTGCTCTATACAGTATACAATGACCCCATTTATTGCTCCATACAGTATACAATGACTCCATATATTGCTCCATACAGTATACAATGACCCCATATATTGCTCCATACAGTATACAATTGCCCATACAGTATAATGGGCCCCATGTCGTGCTCCATACATAAAAAAAAATAAAATATTTACCACTCCTCGTTGCCCGCTGGCCGCTGCTCCAGTCTCCTCAGCGTCTTCTGGCTCTCTGTACTGCTCAGCACAGAGGGTGCGCTGTAGTGATGTCATTGCACCCTCTGCCCTGAGACGTCAGCGTCAGAAGACTCTGAAAAGAGTAGACCAGAGCAGCCGTTAACGGGAAGATTTGAGCATTTCCGAGGACGCACGTTCAGTTACTGAGCGAATGACCAAATCCCCTCCCCTGGGCCCCCCTCCTCACTGGGGCTCCATACACTAGTAAGGGCAGTAATGCCCTGATGGCGGCCCTGGAGTCGGATGATGGACCGGTCTTCTAGTCAGATGCTGCTCCATCCGCAGTCATTATACAGTTGTGTTTAAAAGTTTACATAGCCCTTCAGAATTTTTACTTTCTTGGCCTTGTTTCAGAGAATATGAATGATAACAAAAAATCTTTTTCTCTACTCATGGCTATTGGTTGGGGGAAGCCATTTATTGTCAAACTACTGTGATTTTTCTTTTTAAATCTTAATGACAACCAAAAACATCCAAATGACCCTGGTCAATAGTTCACATACCCCACTTCTTAATAACGTGTATTGCCCCTCTAACATCAATGACAGCTTGAAGTCTTTTGTGGTAGTTGTTGATGAGGTTCTTTATTTTCTCAGATGGGAAAAAGCCTCCAGTTCCTGTAAATTCCTGGGCTGTCTAGCATGAACTGCACGCTTGAGATCTCCCCAGAGTGGCTCAATGATATTTACGTCAGGAGACTGGGATGGCCACACCAGAACCTTCACTTTGTTCTGCTGTAGCCAATGACAGATCGACTTGGCCTTGTGTTTTGGATCATTGTCATGTTGGAACACCGCTAGTTTTTAGACAGTCCTGAATTTCAGCTGATGTTATTTGTGGGTTTTTCTTTGCATCCCGAACAATTTTCCTGGCCGAAATTTTTGTTGGTCTACCTGACCGTGGTTTGGTTTTCACAGAGCCCCTTATTTTCCATTTGTTAATCACAGTCTGAACGCTGCTGACTGACATTATCAGACTGACATTATCAATTCCATGGATATTTTTTTGTATACTTTTCCTGTGTTATACAGTTCAACTACCTTTTCCCATAGATCCGTTGACAATTCTTTTGCTTTCCCCATGACTCACAATTCAGAAATGTCAGTAGCTGGATGAAAGATGCAAGAGTCTGTCTGGATCCCAGAAACTCACTTAGCTTTTATGCACAAAAACTACAAGCAAACAGGTCACAGGTGAGGATGTTACCTTTAGTAGCTATTCAAACCTATTTGTGTCAAATTCTGTGCATGTTATCAGGCCAAAATCACCAGGGTATGTAAACTTTTGATCGGGGTCATTTGGATGTTTTTGGTTGTCATTAAGATTTAAAAAGAGAAAACACAGTAGTTTGACAATAAATGGCTTCACCCAACCAATAACCATGAGTGGAGAAAAAGGTTTTTTGTTATCATTCGTATTCTCTGAAACAAGGCCAAGAAAGGAAAAATTCTGCCGGGATATGTAAACTTTTGAGCACAACGGTATATCTAACAAGAGAGGACTCTAGGTAAAAGAGAAATCACTGTGATTAACAAAAATAACGAGAAAACGCTATGTAAGGGGCGGTATGTAACAAGACATACTACGTCCCCACCATGGTGCACGACGTCATTGCCATGTGCCCCCAGTTACCGGCACGCAGATGTCAGCTGCCGACTCCTGATTGGCTGCCCGCGTGTATTGCAGTGAAGAGATCTGGTGGGTCCCCTGCGGCACATTACATTACATTTCAGCTGCATGTGCATCCAGGCCCCTCCACCTCTGGGCCCCGGTGCAGCTGCACCGGCGATATTTCCACCCCTGGTGCAGTGAGTATCTGGGATCCCTAACATCACAGCTGAGCCTAGAGCACATGCAATGCCGTCCATGGTACGCCATACTATGTATATTACTTACCGTACATCAGCAACTGGGTGAGCAATGTTTACTTACAACACAAGTGTTCTCACATTATCGTTGGTGCAATTAAGGTATTTTTTTGTATTATATGCACACTACTTGTGATCTGGCACAGAATAAAAATACATTTTTGTTATATCATTATGACATATGAGGAGATTGCACACATGTGCACTATGCTTTCCTGATGTATATTAACCCGTTTAGAGCCCAGGCCGTATTAGTACGCACATTTGCGTACTGCCCGTTCAGTGAGGGCTGCTGCGCTGAGCCCTCACTGAACGGAGCACATGTCAGCTGATTCTTACAGCTGACATGTGCCCGCAACAGCCGCGGGTGGAATCGCGATCCACCCGCAGCTGTTAACCTGTTAAATGCCGCTGTCAATCTCCGACAGCGGCATTTAACGCGCGCTTCCTGGAAGCGCGTCCTAAGCCCCGCCCACCGGCGACCCCGTCACGTGATCGCGGGTCGCCGATGGGCGTGCATGACAACCCAGGGTCTGCAGCAGACGCCTGTGGTTGTCATGATCTGGTCGCTATGAGCGCCACCTAGTGGTCGGCGCTCATAGCACAGGACCAATTCTGCTATATGCAGGGGATCTGCTCGTCCCCTGTATGTAGCAGAGCCGATCAGACAACTGCTGCTTCTAGTCTCCTATGGAGACTATAGAAGCATGCAGTAAGTGAAAAAAAAAAGTTTTAAAAAAATATAAAAGTTTAAATCACCCCCCTTTTGCCCCATTCAAAATAAAATAATAAAAAATAAACCCCACATACACATATTTGGTATCGCCGCGTTCAGAATCGCCCGATCTATCAATATAAAAAAAGAATTAATCCGATCGGTAAACGGCGTAACAAGAAAAAAATTCTAAACGCCAGAATTATGTTTTTTGGTCGCCGCAAAATTGCAATAAAATGCAATAACGGGCGATCAAAACATCGGATCTACACCAAAATGTTATCAATAAAAACGTCAGCCTGGCACGCAAAAAATAAGCCCTCACCCAGCCCCAGATCCCGAAAAATGGAGACGCTACAGGTCTCAAAAAATGGCGCTATTTTTTATTTTTTTTTTTTTACCAAATTTTGGATTTTTTTTTCATCACTAAAATATAAAAGAACGTATACATGTTTGGTGTCTATTGACTCGCCCCCTGGGCCAGTGCTGTAGTGAGGCGCGCGGGCGCGCGGGGGATACCCGGAGCCGGATCCGAAGGGGGTAGTAGTCTTCGTGTGGCGGTGACCCGGTCCGTGCCCAGGGTGGTCAAACTAAGTGGCAGTTATTGGTATGATGGTATTAGTGTCCGACTACGCCACCCGTTGATTTGCGGTCGCAAGGCCGCCACTGCAAAACAGTCCGCTGAGGCCGATGGTATATATGTGCAGCTATGGTGGTATAACCCCCAACGGGAGAGGTATAGCCTCAGGGCAGCTGGTGCGGGTGAAGGGAGTGATAGTAAGAGCGTCCCGGTACCTATGGTGCTGGTGGTGTGATGGAACACAGAGACTGATTGCAGTTTTCAATGCTTTACTCACAGTTGTTATTAACGTCAGTCCTGCAGGTGATGACTGTTAGAACCTTGCTGTTAGGTTTTTTCTCCTTTGCTGGTCACATGACCTTGTTGGCCTATTTAATCCTGCTCCGCCCTTCTGGCTTTGCTGGACTTCATTGTATATCTACTTTCTAGCTAGCCTGTGCTCTGTATCTAACTCTGTTAGTTTGCTTGGTCTACGGACCTCTATGTTCTATCTATTTTGTTTGTTCGTCTGTCTGCTACTATTTCTGTTAGGAGGTGTCCCATATTCCTCCCAGTCCTTAGTACTTGTAGGGATTCCCTCCCCAAATCTATAGGTCTCCGTACAGACTAGATTAGGACTTTAGCAGGTCTGATCGCAGGATCAGGTTCCCTGTTACATCGTAGGGATTCAGCTGAGTCTTATAGTAGGGACAGATCTCCTCTCTTTCCTTAGCTTTGGTAGCAGAACATAACAGTAAGTCCAGCCTGTAAATTCTCTAAGGAAAGATTTTTTTTTTTTTGTTCCATCATAGTGTCGGTTCAGGATTTGGCTAAACACCTGCAGGGACTCTCTCTGGAAGTGGCCGAGCTCCGTCAGCACGTGAGTAACTGTCCTGGAGCATATTTCTTGGAGCCTAAGGTATGTTTGCCGGATTTATTTTTTGGTGAACATCGAGAATTTTTTTCATTTAAAAATGCTTGCTTATTGTATTTTCGTTTGAGACCCAAGTCCTCTGGGGATGAATCCCAGCGCGTAGGGTTCATTATGTCACTTTTGCGCAAAGAGCCTCAGGAGTGGGCCTTTTCTTTGCAACCTAGTGATACATGCTTCAGATCAGTGGATAGTTTTTTTTCTGCTTTAGGACTATTATATGATGATCCTGACCGTGTGGCATCAGCTGAGACTGAGTTGAGACGTTTAAAACAAGGATCAGGTAATATGGAAAAATATTGTACACATTTTCGTCGTTGGTCCACTCAAACAGGGTGGAACGATTCTGCTCTGAAAAGTCTATTTCTTGCTGGGCTCAGTGAAAAGGTTAAAGACCTGCTAATTGCTTATCCTACACCTGAGGATTTGCAACAGGCTATGCAATTAGCTATACGGGTGGATAGAAGACTGCGTGCTAGGGTTAATGAGAGCAAATCCTCTGCTATGTCAGTTTCTGGTTATGATAATGTGTGTACTAACAGTGGTGAACCGATGGAGATTGGATCGGTGGCACCTCGCTCTCAAGAAAAACACCGTCGTTTTTCAGAAGGCTTGTGTTTCTATTGCGGGAAATCTGGTCATTTGATTAAAGGCTGTGAGCTTCGTATGAAGAAAGAAAAAAAAATGGTCAGTCACGCCCGTATTGCCTGTTTAAATTCCAAGGGTATATTTTTAGCTGCTTCCACGATTGCTCAGGAAAAATTAATGGAATTTCGGGTGTTTGTTGATTGCGGGTCTACACTGAATGTAATTGATGGGGGATTCGTGGAAAAACTCAATTTAAAACCTGAACCTTTATCATTCCCCATTGCTGTGGTTTCTGTGGATGGCTCCCCTTTGAAAGATATTACTCTCAAGGTCTGTGAATTTCCTCTCACTATTAATGGTGTTCACCATGAGAAATTGGATTTGGTAGTTTTGAATAACTTGCCTTCTCCAGTAATATTGGGTTTGCCCTGGTTAAAATTTCACAATCCTGTACTGGATTGGTCTACCAGTGAAATTAAATCCTGGAGCCATAAATGTTATGACAAGTGTTGTAACGGGCGTATTGCAGCTTTGGATAGGGGAGAATTGCCTGTTCCTATTCAGGATTTTTGGAGAGTTTTTTCTGAGAAAGAATCGCAGGTTTTGCCTCCCCATAGAGACTATGATTGTTCTATTGAATTTGTCCCTGGAGCGACTCTTCCTAAAAGTCGTTTATTTAACCTTACTATTCCTGAGAGGAAGGCTTTGGAGGAATACATACAGACAAGTTTGGCCGCCGGTCACATTAGGCCCTCAAAGTCTCCTGTGGCGGTTGGATTTTTTTTTGTAAAAAAAAAGGACGGCGGTTTACGTCCTTGTCTGGATTTTCGTGAGATTAACAAAATTACGGTACGCAATCCTTACCCACTGCCATTGATTCCTGATCTGTTTAACCAGTTATTGGGGGCCAAGTGGTTCTCTAAAATTGACCTTAAGGGGGCATACAATCTGTTGCGCATGAAGGAGGGTGATGAATGGAAGACTGCTTTTAACACTCCTGTGGGTCATTTTGAGAATCTGGTTATGCCTTTTGGTCTTACTAATGCTCCTGCATTTTTTCAGAATCTGATTAATGACATCCTTAGACCTTTGATCGGTAAAAATGTGGTTGTGTATTTGGATGACATTTTGATTTATTCGCCAGATCTGGAGTCTCATTGGCAGAGCGTGCGTGAGGTATTACAGTTATTAATGGACAATTCGCTTTTTGCTAAGCTGGAGAAATGTGAGTTCGCTGTACAGAGAATTAGTTTTTTGGGCTACATTATCTCCAGCAAAGGTTTTGAGATGGATCCGGTTAAGGTTCAGGCTGTGCAGGAATGGCCTAGGCCTATTGGTTTGAAATCGATACAGAGGTTTTTGGGTTTCGCCAATTACTATAGAAAATTCATAAAAAATTTTTCTAGTATTGTCAAACCTCTGACTGATCTCACCAGGAAAGGTGCTGATGCGGTTCAGTGGTCTTCTGAGGCCATTGAAGCTTTTGTGTATCTCAAGGAGAGGTTCACCTCTGCTCCCATCCTTATGCAGCCTGATGTTACTAGGCCGTTTTTGGTTGAGGTTGATGCTTCCTCTGTGGGGGTTGGCGCAGTATTGTCTCAGGATAACGGGGATGGATTACATCCCTGTGCATTTTTTTCAAAAAAATTTTCGGAGACTGAATTGAATTACGATATTGGTAATCGGGAATTATTGGCTATTAAACTCGCATTTGAACACTGGCGCCACTTCTTGGAAGGTGCGGAATTTCCCGTTCAGGTTCTTACGGATCATAAAAATCTGATATATCTTGACGCTGCCAAGCGCCTGAATGCCCGTCAGGCTAGGTGGGCACTGTTTTTCTCGCGGTTTAATTTCTCCGTTACTTACATCCCTGGTACTAAGAATGTTAAGGCGGATGCCTTGTCTCGCAGTTTTTCTCCCATAGTCGGTGCTGAGAAAGAGGAAAACATTTTACAAGAAGGTGTTGTGATAGCTGCTTTAGACTCCGTTTTGGAAGATGAGATTCTTAAAGCTCAGGAGAATGCCCCATCTAACACTCCTCATGGGAGGTTGTTTGTGCCTGGGACCTTTAGGAGAGATTTGTTTGTTGAGTGTCACGAATCTCGGTTGGCAGGTCATCCCGGAATCTCTGAGACCAAGAGACTGGTGGGTCGCAGTTTTTGGTGGCCTGGATGGCAGAAGGAAGTCATTAAGTGGGTGCGCCAATGTACTATATGTGCTAGATCTAAGTCCTCACATACTCCTGCTGCGGGGTTGCTTTGTCCTTTGGAGGTCCCCAGTGCTCCTTGGACACATTTGGCTATGGACTTTATAACTGACCTTCCCCCCTCTGAGGGTTTTACTGTCATCTGGGTGGTCGTGGACCGTTTTAGCAAGATGTGTCACTTGGTTCCCTTCGTCAAACTGCCCTGCGCTAAAACTCTCGCTAAGGCCTTTGTCAAGGAAATTGTCAGACTTCATGGCGTTCCTACTGACATTGTTTCTGATAGGGGTCCTCAGTTCGTGGCTCGTTTTTGGCGTGCCTTTTGTGACAGGTTGGGAATTCATTTGTCGTTTTCGTCCGGATATCATCCTGAATCTAATGGCCAGACAGAAAGGAAAAACCAGGATGTTGAGCAGTTCTTGCGTTGTTTTGTGACAGACAATCAAGAGGGGTGGTCTGAGTTTCTGCCACTTGCCGAATTTGCTCTGAACAATCATACATCTTCTTCTGCTGGTTGTTCGCCTTTTTTTTTGTTGTTCTGGGAGACATCCGTCGTTTGGGTCGTTCTCCAAGTTGGGATCTGCCGTGCCTGAGGAGGAGAATTTTTCCGGTGATTTGGAAAGAGTTTGGACGGATGTGCGTGGTAATCTTCAGGAGGCCAACAGAAAATCTAAAGACTACTTTGATAGGAAACGACAGGAGGTTTTGTTCGCTGTTGGTGACATGGTTTGGTTGTCCTCTAGGAATCTGCGGTTGAGGATTCCTTCTAAGAAATTGGGTCCCAAGTTTGTAGGGCCCTTTAAGGTGCTTCAGGTTGTCAACCAATCTGCTGTTAGGTTGGAGGTTCCTACCTCCTGGAGAATTAATCCGGTCTTTCATGTCTCTCTGTTAAAAAAAGCTGTTGTGTCAGATGGTGACGCCTCTGCCTCTGTTCCTCCGGTGGTGGAGGACGGGGAATATGAAATTTCTCGCATCCTTGACTCTAGACGGTATAGAGGTAGTTTGCAGTATCTTGTGGCCTGGAAAGGTTTCGGACCCGAGGATAACTCTTGGGTGAGGTCGGATGATGTTTCCGCGTCCAGACTTATCAGAGCGTTTCACAGGAGATTTCCTGATAAGCCTGGTCCTAGGGGATCCGGAGGATCCTCTTAGAAGGGGGGGTACTGTTAGAACCTTGCTGTTAGGTTTTTTTTCCTTTGCTGGTCACATGACCTTGTTGGCCTATTTAATCCTGCTCCGCCCTTCTGGCTTTGCTGGACTTCATTGTATATCTACTTTCTAGCTAGCCTGTGCTCTGTATCTAACTCTGTTAGTTTGCTTGGTCTACGGACCTCTATGTTCTATCTATTTTGTTTGTTCGTCTGTCTGCTACTATTTCTGTTAGGAGGTGTCCCATATTCCTCCCAGTCCTTAGTACTTGTAGGGATTCCCTCCCCAAATCTATAGGTCTCCGTACAGACTAGATTAGGACTTTAGCAGGTCTGATCGCAGGATCAGGTTCCCTGTTACATCGTAGGGATTCAGCTGAGTCTTATAGTAGGGACAGATCTCCTCTCTTTCCTTAACTTTGGTAGCAGAACATAACAATGACGACCCGAGCCATGCTGCGTCCACCAGGTACGGGGCTCGACCAACCCCCAGGCAATTCCAGAGTGTGACCTTGAACTCCTTTCCCCGTTCCTTTCTCTGGCCGTCCCCACTAGGGACCCACCCATGTCCAGCTTCCTCGGGCCTTCTGGTGGCGAAACCTTTCTCCGGTCTCCCTGACCCTATGTGGCATGCCTTCGTGGTGAGTGTAGTGAGTGGTCGCGCCAAGACGTGGCCACGTTCTCCGGTTCCTGGCTGAGGATAAGTGGCCTCCACCAGTTTGGGATCCGGTACCCTGATCTGCCAACCCTTCACCCGCTGACTCCTAGCGTGTTCGGGTTCCTTCTTGCTTCATGTCTCTGGGCCTTTTCTTATGTTTCATTCTTTCCTTGCTTCTTGTTCCTTTCTTCTTCACTCTTGCTCCCTCCAGGGGCAGCACCCAGACAGGGCTGCTGCTCCCTGTCACTCCTCTTCTCACTCTTCTTCTGTCTGACTGAACTGAACTCACTCCTAAGATGGTGCCCACCTTTTATACTCCCTCTGACACCCGAGCCCAGGTGATTAGCAACCAATGGGCTCCTTCCTATGCCCAGAAACCCGCCCCTATCTGCTCCTACACCACTGGGTTTTCCTCCCCCTCCCCACTCCAGCCAGGAACAGAAGCTGTCGTACCTGCACATCTTTCTAGTGGGAGTACCGTCGGTCTGTTCCTCGGAAATGGGGTGTGTGTGGTGCATGCAGCTAACTGAGTTCTAGTCCACACTCCATCCTTACCCGGGAGTGGAATACCACACCTCTGGTTCGAGGTGCAATACCCCTGTAGCAGCCGAGCCCTCGGGGTGCTACATCTATGAACTCGTAATGACCTGTAGAATAAGAGTGGCAGGTCAGTTTTAGCATTCAGTGAACGTGGTAAAACAAATAAATAAAAAACAACTGTGGTATTGCACTTTTTTTGCAATTTTACCGCACTTGGAATTTTTTTTCCAGTTTTCCCGTACATGATATGGTAAAACTAGTAATGGCGTTGAAAAGTACAACTCGTCCCGCAAAAAATAAGCCCTCACATGGCCATATTGACCAAACAATAAAAACACTAAGGCTCTGGGAACAAGGGGAGCAAAAAACGAAAAAGCAAAAACGACAAAACCCAAGGTTGCGAAAGGGTTAATCACTGATTATGGCGTGTAACCTATATATACCTTGTTTCTGCACTGTGAATGCTCATGGCTCACAGCTGAAAGAGATTAAACGTCGCACATACATGCTTGAGAAAAAAACATTTTTTTTACCATCATGTCTGGGGTGCTGACATTTTTAGCTGTATATCACTATAAATATGTATCTAAATCAATCTCTAATCATATAGTTACTATTTTTTTATATGTAAAGCAATAACTGCACACCTGTCCTCATATATGAAATGTATATCTACAGACTCGAGCCAACCGATCACAGGATCTATTGTAGTCGGACCAAGGTCCTGCAAACTTCTTCAGCTGGTATTGGGACACAAGCATCCTGGATGTATGTGGCATTTACAAGGACACACTATTTCTTGACAGACCCAATAACTTTGAATGACCCTGATCTGATAACCATGGAGTCGTATGGATCTTTTTATTCGGCTCTACATTACACTGTATTATATACTGATGCTGGATACACAGTGACTTTGGCCATGGCACAGGTTGTGTAGCACAAAATCATTGTAACTGCTGCTACATTACATAGGAGTAGAAAAAAGTGAATAGGGTCCAATACATTACGTCCCCTAGGTACTGTGACAAGCAATTGAAAAAAAACGTAACTTGGCACATTACCGCAGGGGTCACAATGTTCATGCCTGGTGTCAGCACTCAGCACCCGGGCAAGTACCGGGGCCCTGAGCAGGTGGGGGGGACCACTCGCTGTCGGGCATGCCGGCTCGCTATGGGACCCACTCCCCTGCTTGCTCAGGGCCCCGGCACAATAATTACCTCTACCCGTGCCTCAGCAGCAGGTCCTGCATCTTTCACGGCTGCTGCACTGTGACGTCTCAGGTCAGAGGGCGCGATGATGTCTTTCCACTGCGCCCTCTCTTGAGCAGTCACAACACAGAGCGGGAAGACGGCAACGTGGCTGAAGAGTCCAGAGCAGCGGCAGCAGGTGAGGAGAAGTGAGGTATTTGATTTTTTTTTAATGTATGGAGGCATGGGGCATTATATGGGGGGGATGTGACATCCTGCATGGGGCTCTATATGGGGGGGGTGTCATCCTGCATGGGTCACTATATGAGGGGGTGTCATCCTGCATGAGGCATTATTTTGGGGGGTGACATCCTGCATGGGGCATTATATGGGGGGGGGTGACATCCTGCATGGGGCATTATATGGGGGGAACAACTTGCATGGGGCATTATGTGGGGGACACAGCCTGCATGGGGCATTATGTGGAGGACACAGCCTGCATGGGGCATTATGTGGGGGTACAGCCTGCTTGGGGTATTATGTGGGGGCATAGCCTGCATTGAGCGTTATATGGGGGCCAGTATCCTGTATAGAGCGTTATATGGGAGCCAGTATCCTGTATGGAGTGTTATATGGGGGCCAGTATCCTGTATGGAGCGTTATATGAGGGCCAGTATCCTGTATGGAGCGTTATATGGGGGCCAGTATCCTGTATGGTGCGCTATATGGGGGCCAGTATCCTGTATGGAGCATTTTATGGGGGCCAGTATTCTGCTTGGAGCGTTATATGGGGACCAATATTTCGCATGGAGCATTTTATGAGGTCCATTATTCCGCATGGAGCATTTTATGGGGTCCATTATTCTCTATGGAGCATTATATGGGGTCTATTATTCTGTATGGAGCAATATATGGGGTCCATAATACTGTATAGAGGACTATGTGGTGCCCATAATACTGTATGGAGGACTACACTATCCAGTCTGCACTGTGCGCTGCAAGGATTCGCCGATTTCTGTGCTATTTTAGAATTTACAATAGACATCGCTCATGTTATGTAAGAAGTGAAATCTTTGGCATTGTACTATATATATATATTTCTCTGCGTTTTCTGTGAATCATGAATCGTGGTATGTATTAAAGGGGCCCACTGAGACTCTTTCGCCCAGGGCCCACAAAAACCTGGAACCGGCCTTGACAATGTGATCCTACTCACTAGTATCATCCAGCGTCATATAAGCAGAGGGTAGTGCTGGATACTTGGGCCAGGCAGTTCTAGCTCTGCCTGTGAGTTTAGAAAAAAGCAAAGGGAGTTGCCTAGTCTGGAGAGCAGCATGTAAACAAACTGGGTGCAGGCAATGAATTAAAATTCAGGACAAACAAAAGTTAGAAACCAAAATTTTTTTATAGGGATATTATAAATTACAATAGAGCACAGATAATCTTAAAAATTGGATTTTAGGGTCGGGCAACCTCTTTAAATTGGTGCCAGATGGAATTTTGCTGTTTTTTGTTGCCAGATGGTATTAGCTGGTTGTTGCTGTTGCCAGATGGTATTAGCTGGTTGTTGTTGTTGCCAGATGGTATTAGCTTTTTGTTGTTGTTGCCAGATGGTATTAGCTGGTTGTTGTTGTTGCCAGATGGTATTAGCTTTTTGTTGTTGTTGCCAGATGGTATTAGCTGGTTGTTGCTGTTGCCAGATGGTATTAGCTTTTTGTTGTTGTTGCCAGATGGTATTAGCTGGTTGTTGTTGCCAGATGGTATTAGCTTTTTGTTGCTGTTGCCAGATGGTATTAGCTGGTTGTTGTTGTTGCCAGATGGTATTAGCTGGTTGTTGTTGTTGCCAGATGGTATTAGCTGGTTGTTGTTGTTGCCAGATGGTATTAGCTTTTTGTTGTTGTTGCCAGATGGTATTAGCTGGTTGTTGTTGCCAGATGGTATTAGCTGGTTGTTGCTGTTGCCAGATGGTATTAGCTTTTTGTTGTTGTTGCCAGATGGTATTAGCTGGTTGTTGTTGCCAGATGGTATTAGCTGGTTGTTGCTGTTGCCAGATGGTATTATCTTTTTGTTGTTGTTGCCAGATGGTATTAGCTGGTTGTTGTTGTTGCCAGATGGTATTAGCTGGTTGTTGTTGTTGCCAGATGGTATTAGCTGGATGTTGTTTTTGTTGCCAGATGGTATTAGCTAGTTGTTGTTGCCAGATGGTATTAGCTGGTTGTTGTTGCCAGATGGTATTAGCTGGATGTTGTTCTTGTTGCCAGATGGTATTAGTTGGTTGTTGTTGCCAGTTGGAATTAGCTGATTGTTGTTGTTGCCAGATGGTATTGGCTGGTGGTGGTGCTTGTTGGAGGATGTTATTAGCTGGTGGTGGTACTTGTTGCCGGATGGTATTGGCTGGTGATGGTGCTTGCTGCCGGATGGTATTGGCTGGTGGTGGTGTTTGTTGCCGGATGGTATTGGCTGGTGGTGGTGCTTGCTGCCGGATGGTATTGGATGGTGGTGGTACTTGTTGTTGCATGTTATTGGCTGGTGGTGGTGCTTGTTGCCGGATGGTATTGGCTGGTGGTGTTGCTTGCCGCCGGATGGTATTGGCTAGTGATGGTGGTGGTTGCCAGATGTTATTGGCTGGTAGTTGTTGTTGCTAGATGGATGTTTCTTTGCTATATATAGTGAAAATATAACAAATAATGTTAAAGCACATTTCATTCACAAGATATTGATGAGCTATTCGCAGGACCTATCCCCAAAGATCAGCTATTCTAAGACCGGATATGCATTGTCTGGTGATAATCGCTATACTTTGACTGGGACTATCACGTTGGAACTCTATTCAGTATGTTTATCTTAAGCCGGAGCTTATAATAGCTGATCAGTGGGGGTGCTGGATGTTGGACCACCCACTAATCTGATATTGATGATCTATACTAAGCATAGGTAATCAATATCTTGTGACATGACAATGCAACCCCTTTACGTAACAGATTAGCAATTCTTAACATCTTACCATCCTGGTTAATAATGAATAAAGTTACTGCATAATTTGCTTTAACTACAGGATGTAATTTAATGCCGAGACCATTCCTATACGCAATGGCTTAATGTTGCACGATTTTGCAGAAAAAAATAAGGAAATTGTAAGGTTAGTCTGTATATTTACTGTAATTATACAGATTTGGAGCTTTGTGTAAAACACTGTCATTGGGGAATAAGGTTTTAAATTCCCAAACACAAACAAAGAACAGAAGACATAGAAAACGGATTCCGAGTCCATATTGACTACCATGAATTATACCAGCTTGTAATAACTTAGTAAAAATTTAGAATACTGAAAATTTAAATCTTAAAGCTAGAGGCAGCATATTACAGAAACACGAGTGTTAAGAAAAATATCCTCCATTTCCAGATCCCATGATATTGAGTTCACTCGCTTACTCAACAAATATGTCCTGAAGACTCATGAAATATGAGGGGATCTCCTGATGTTCTGGGACAGTAGCACCATTCAAGTGAATAAAACTGCCATCAATTAACTCTTTACCAACATCCACTATAAATGTAACGTTCAAGTCGGTAGCGGGTTTAGGGGTGAGGCCGCCCCATACCCGACAGATAATGGCTGTGACACACAGCCAAAACCTACCTCTAACAGCCGAGACTGTCACCCTATTAAATTCCGCTGTTACTCTCTGACAACGGCATTAATAGCGTGTTGGCATGGTGGTGCGTCATTATATGCGCCAATCAGCGCCTTTGTAACGTGATCGCAGGACGCCAATGAAGACCTCCATGCTCTGAGGTGTGGCTTCAAAAGAGAGTGTGGTTTTTACTATATGCAGTAATACTGTGGTATTACTGTGTATAGTGCAAGTGATCAGACTATCGCATGTTCAAGTCCCGTAAGTGGACTAACAAATACAGTAAAAAGTTTTTAAAAATATGAAATAAAAATAAAAAAGCATAAAAGTTTGAATCCATGCCTTTATCCCCCATTTAAAAATAAAGATAATAAAAAATAAACATCTATGGTATCGCTATATCCATAAGTGTCCAATCTATCAAAGCATAAAAATAATTAACCTGTTTGGTAAACACCTTAAACAGAAAAATACTCAAAATGACAAAATTGTGGTTTTTGTTTGCCGCAACACTGTAAGAAAGTTGTAAGAAGTGATGAAAATGTCATATCTATCAAAAAATGGTATCAATAAAAACGTTGTCTCACCCCCCAAAACAATAAGTCCTCACACAGCTCTATAGTCCGAAAAATGAAAACATTATTTGTTTTGGGAAATGGCGACACAATCCCCCCCAATTATTTTTCAAATATCTGATTTTGTTTTCACCACTAAAATAATGAAAAAACTCTACAAGTTTGGAATCGCCATAATCATACTGATGAGGAGAATCATATTGGCAGGTCATTTTTTTACCACACAATGTTTGACGTAAAAACAATTCCAAAAAACAATGTTAGAATTAGGTTTTTTTGCAATTTCTCTGTACTTGTTTTTTTTTCCCATTTTCCAGTACACTTTGTGGTAAAATAAATGGTCTCATTCAAAATTACAACTCATCCCGCAAAAAACAAGTCCTCACAAGAATATGTGGACAGGAAAAAAGAAAGTTATGACTCTTTAAAGAAGAGGGAGGGAAATAGAAAAATGGAAATTGTCCATGTCTGCAAGGGGTTAAACAATACTATATATTGTAGGGATAGGACATGAACGCTATAGTCCGCGAGAAGCCTTTTAACTCTAGTAATTACATCCCTGACCTGTGCTCGGGCAGGAGGTATAACATATTTTTTAAACTATAGAACGCAAATTACTGTATTATAAAACACACCCCAGGTTTAGAGAACAGAAAATATTTACTAATAATTAACACTTCCTTTTTGGTGTAAAGAAGTGGAGGGGTAAATATCACTAACTTTAATGCACAAGGGTAGGATATTTAAGTGATGATCAGATCAGCTGTCATGTGTCTGGAAAGGTGCGGGCTCATCGCCATAGCCCGTACCAAAGCGGGAGACATGCCATGCACTGTACATATACGGCGCATGCCGTGAAAGGGTTAAGCATAATTTTGTTCTTGCTAAAAAAAATACATCTAGTCCAGAAAATACAGTATATATGCTATATGAATTCTAAAACAAATCACATAGAATGTGACTTCAGAAGTGCATATTAGTTTGTAAAACAAAACAATAAGTCTTGTCAGTATAATTGTACTTGACTTGTAGAATAATGTTATCATGTAATATATACTGAACAGTGAATGCTGTGACTATAAATCCCAATAAGCAATGGTGAAATTACTGTTGATTTAATTTCATTCCCTAAAAAACTTACAAGTTTTTCAAAGCTTTTTATGTATTTATGGTTTTTATAAAAACTACTGACTGATTTGGAAACTGCTGCGCTTTTGCAAACTGCAGCATGTCACTTCTTTCAGCGTTTTTTCACCCATAGGAAACAATGGGTAAGTGCTGCATTTATTGTGCAAACACCTAAGGAAGTTACATCATGGTTTTTTTGGGCCACTAAACTCTATCAACATGCAGAAGAGACAAGAAAAACGCAGCAATAAAAATGCAGAAAAAAAATCAGGAAAACCTGCTTTTTGTAAGTATCTTCTTTACTGCCAAGAGAGCAGGTATTGCCTGTGGAAAAAAAGCAACAAAAACGCAACGTGTGCACATAGCCTAAACTAAAAATTGGTTGCATCACGAAGACTATGTGCACATAACATTTTTTTGAAGGTTTCTTTTTAAGAAAATCCTCTCCAAAATTCACCTCAAAAATTATTTCAGAAACTCTTGGAAAGCAATTCCAGTTCATTTCTATGGGAAATCCACTCTTTTTATATCAGGAGGATTTTTTTAGTTTTTTTTTTCTCTGAAGAGTAGTGTTGAGCCACCCCCGTAGTGTTCGAGTTCGGTTCGGTTCGTCGAACACCCGTGTGTTCGCCGAACTGTTCGTCGAACTGTTCGTCGAACACCTTCGAACACCGTTAAAACCAATGGCAGGCAAACAAAAACACATAGAAACACATAGAAAACACCTTCAAAGGTGTCCAAAAGCTGACAAACTGCTCAGAAGACACAACTAACACATGGAAAAGTGACAAGTACATATAGTCATGCGAAAAGAAAAGAGGTGGAGGAGTAAAAGGAGGGGGAGACACAGATATAGGCATGTCATGCCCTTCTAAAATCCAAAAAGTGAGAAGCCGAGACGGCCAGTCCGCTCCTGCCCGTGCCACCTCCGTGTCGCCGGGTTTGTGCCAGAGCCGCGGTGAACCCTGACGGCCAGCCCCCCTCTCCCAATACTGGTGCCTGTCCGCTGGTGGGTCGAGAGAGCCCCCCTGTGGTGGAGGCAGCTCTAAGCTTTTTAATTTAAATTGTCCCTCTAATTTAAATGAATACACTTTAAATCCATTTACAAGGATCTATTGGAGGGCAAGTCTCATGCCAGCAGCCGCGTAATTCCAGCTCCAGTAGCGTCCACTAAAGCTGCTGCAGTTAAAAAGCTTTTATAAGGATCGAGCTCGGCTGTCCACCGCAAGGCATCCTAGTGCCAGTCCCAGCCCCTATGCCTTGGGGTGCCTCCTGATGCTCTTCACTAAGTATCCCGTGGTCCCGAAGCATTTCCTTTGAAAAAATTAAGTGTCCAAACTACAGGTGGTGTAGCTTGCTTAACAGCCGGGATAATCCGCTGACTAGCAGACACTGCTACTAGGCACAAAGTATTTCCTGGGCTAGATGCAGTTAAAAATTTGTAAGTAGATACTCTCGTTGGATGCTGAGAAAGCATTCCATAGAGTCTCCTGGCACGCCATATATGATTCTCTTAAAAAGCTTGGGGTAGGGGTCTAGGGGACCCTTTTATAGCCAAAATCACGGCCCTGTATCACAATACGTCACCTAGGCTGAAGATAAATGGAACTGTAGCACCGAGGGCTCGGTTGCTACAGACGTATTGCACCTCACCCAGAGGTGTGATATCTCACTCTCAGATAAGGATGGAGTGTGGATCAGGACCCGACACCTGCATGCATTACACCACATTGCCGTGGGGCAGGGCGACCAATATGCCCCTGAGATGGGCACGACAGTCCCTGTCCCTGGCTGGAGTGGGGGGAGGGAACACTGAGGAAGGGGAACCCTGCAGTGCAGGAGCAGGGAGGAAGCAGTTCCTGGGTGCATTGAGAAGGGAGTATAAAAGGTGGGCACCATCTTAGTTCAGTGCAGAGAAGTCTGAGCAGAAGTGGCAGGGAGCAGGGGCTCTGCATGAGCTCTGCTCCGGATGCGGGCCTAGTAACAGAGGCCCAGGCCTGCAAGAGGGAGAAGGAAGGAAGAGGAGCGGAGAAGGCTCCAGGAACGAGGAATGAAGGGATCCCAGGGGTGCGGACGGGCGAGTCGCCACCGCACGCCCGAATCCACCTGCGTGGAGGGGTCAGGCCAAAGGGGGAGACCGGTCCCCGAACTAGTGGAGGCAGGAAACGACCCTCAGCTAGAAACCGGAGGCTCTGACATTTTATGTGGCGCAGCCCCTTGCTCCACCCGCTAGGAAGGCACCACATAGGGTCAGGGAAACTGGCGCCAAGTTTACCAAGAGGAGGTCCGAGGCAGCCGGACAGAAGTGTTGGTAAGAAAGGCCAGACAAAGGACACACAAAGGGGGTCCTGTGAAGCGCTCCAAAGTTATCTGGGAGTTGTCTGAGCCCCTCACCTGGTGAGCACAGTACGACGTGGGCAGCCGTTACCTGCAGACGTGGTCTGGATAATAAGAACTGTGAGTAAAGGCCCTGAACTGCATCACTGACTCCGTGTCGTTACTGCTGCTGCCCTGCACCATCACCGCCATCCTCCGCATACACTGCCCTGAGGCTATACTCCTCCCGTGGGGAGTTATGCTACGCTCTGCTGCACCCACAACACCAGCCTTAGCGGTCTGCCCTGTAGCGGCGGTTCACTCTGACCGCAATCCACGGGTGGCGTAGTCGGACATTTAAACATCAAAACCACATAAATAGTTCCGCCACTGGTTTGACCGCCCTGAGCCACGGAACCGGATCGCCGCCACGAAGACTACAACCACCAGCATCCACCAAAAAGGGTCCGGCTCCGGGTGTCCCAAGGCCCAGGGGGTGCGTCAGAACATTTTCATCACCTTTCACAATCACCAATGGGACAAGGCAGGGATGTCCTCTGTCCCCTCTCTTATACATCCTAGTGACGGAGCACCTGCTCTCATCAATTCGCCATAACCCCAATATTAGGTGGATTGAGGTGGGAGGCACCGAGTACAAGTGCTCTCTATTTGCTGATGATGTCCTAGTATATATCACTCAATCACATATATCCATCCCTGCTGTTATGGCTGAAATAGATCACTTTGTTACATGGTAAAATTTTAAAATCAATGCAGCGAAGTCTGAGGCCCTCGATGTCTCCCTCCCTAAATCCATATAGGATTCCATCCAGTCCAACTTTCCCTTTGCCTGGCCCTCACAGGGTATCAAATACTTAGGAATTCCTATTCATAGAGACCTCTCCCATCTATGTTATCTTAATTTTGGGCCCTTTATTGAACAATTCCATACAGACCACGGTTGGCAAGTTAGAACTGTAAGATTCACTACGTGAACCACTGGTGTTTTGTGGAAAAGCACATGTACACCGCGTTCCAAATTATTATGCAAAAAGTGTTTAGGAGTGATAAGGGAAGAATTTGTTTGTTTGTCAGTTAAACTCATTGATGGTGATGTGTGTCAGGGCTCTTTATATCACTGTAAGCAATTGCAGACACCTGTGCTAATTAGTTTGGCAGGTGTGTCCAATGAAAGGCAAGACTACTTAAGAAGGCTCTCTCACATTATTAAGCAGCCTACATTTTCTGCCAAAATGGGAATGAAAAAGGATGTGTCGGCTGCTGAGAAGCAACAAATTGTGGAGTGTTTAGGTCAAGGCATGACTACAATCAACATTGTGCGATGATCAGGACGAAGTGTCTTGGCAATCAAGAAGTATGTAGCTGATTCACAGTACACACGTGTGCGTGCTGATAAGGGCAAATTGAGGACTCTTTCCTACAGGCAATTACGTCAGGTTGAAACAGCAGCGGCAAAAAAGCCTTGTCATAGCAGCAGACAAGTTTTTGAAGCTGCTTGTGCCTCCAACGTCCCCCGAACAACAAGATGCAGGGTCCTTCAGAGGTTTGCAGCTGTGCATATGCCATCCTGTCGACCTCCTCTATCCACTTCACACAAGCAGAAACGGCTCCAGTGGGCCAAACATTACATGAAGACTGATTTCAAAACTGTTTTGTTCACGGATGAGTGCCGTGCAGCGCTCGATGGTCCAGATGAATGGAGTGGAGGATGGCTGGTTGATGGACACCCCACGCAAACACGGCTACAGCGCCAACAAGGAGGAGGTGGAGTAATGTTTTGGGCTGGAATCATGGGGAGAGAGATTGTCGGCCCCTTTAGGATCCCTGAAGGCGCTAAAGATGAACTCCATAATGTATGTGGATTTTCTCAAACAGCACTTCCTGCCATGGTTCAAGAAGAAGAACCGTGTATTTCACAGCAAGATCATTTTTCTGCATGATAATGCACCATCTCATGCTGCACATAAAACATCTGCATCTCTGGCTGATATGGGCATAAAAGGGGACAAACTTATGGTGTGACCCCCATGCTCCCCTGACCTCTACCCCATTCAGAACCTTTGGAGCATCATTAAAAGGAGTGTCTATGATGGCGGGAGGCAGTTCACATCTAAGCAACAGCTCTGGGAGGGTATTCTGTCCTCATGCAAAACAATTGAAGCAGAAACCATCCAAAACCTGACAAATTCAATGGACGAGAGAGTTCAGAAGCTCCTTTCGAACAAGGGGTCCTATGTGAAAATGTAACATCACCTAGAATAAAGTTTTGAGTTGAAAACTGTTTGATTTCAGTTTCTAACAACCTGCTAATGCTTATAATTTCAAAAATGACCATTTTTTTGGTCTTTATTAAAATGAAAAGGTTGATCGAAAAGTTTGGGGGATCTAAGAGTGTGGCAACCCAGTAGTCATGATTACTTCGAATTCTGACAATATGAGGGTCATGCTGCAGGTAGTGCAGCAAGAAGGCACTTATGTGTCTTGCGCATCTCGGAGCCCCAAAATTATTTTCCGGGCTAGATGCAGCTAAAAATTATTTTTAATTTTAAATCTGGTGAAGCTTATTATAGATGGCCTAATAGGATCAGTGCTGCACACTGCTACAAAGCCCAAATTATTTTCCAGTCAAGATACAGATAAACATGATTAGTAATTTGAAAGCTTAAAACGGTTGGTAGGGTGATTTTAACCAATCATCAAGCTTTTACTCTCCCCAGGATGACACAGGGGTAGAAAAGTCGTTTCGGATCCATGATTTGTTCATCTTTATGAACGTGAGTCTGTCTACATTATCAGTGGAGAGCCGCGTGCGCTTATCTGTCAGCACACCACCAGCAGCGCTGAACACACGTTCAGACAGAACGCTGGCTGCGGGGCATGACAAGATCTCCAAGGCGTAAGTGGCTAGCTCCGGCCATTTATCCAGATTGGAAGCCCAAAAAGAGCAAGGGTCCAGTGACACAGTCGTGGCTTCAATGTTTACTTGGAGATACTCCTGTACCATCGTCTCTAGGCGTTGACTATGTGTCAGACTTCTTGTCTCCTGTGGCCTTGCAAAGGATGGGCTAAAAAAGTGGTGAAATGATTCCGCAAAATTGATGTTACCAGCAGATACTGTGGTTCTGTTACGGTTTGAGTGCTGAACACTTGACGGTCCCACGGTTGGCAAGTTGGAACTGTGAGATTCACTACGTGCACCACTGGTATTTTGTGGAAAAGCACATGTAAGATTCTGCAACAGTCTCTGCTGATACTCCTGCATGCGTGTGTGACACCCCAGGGGTCTGGTTGTCACAGTGATAGAGATATTACGTCTGAGAGCAGGTGGGAGGTCCTTTGGTCAGGGATCCTGTGCATGCCACACCTCCTGCCCAGCCTTGGGAGGGGTAGAACTTCCCCTGTATAAACCCGGGGCTGAGGCAGGGTGAGGGAGTCCAGGAAGAGACAAGAGCAGCATAGGAAGCAGCAGAGTCACAAGGAGTCAGGGGCTGGCAGCTAAAGAGCTCGCCCTGACTAAGAAGATTCTTTACCGGACCCGGAGTCCGAGGCTGTGGGGACTAACTTCTACCCAGCAGCAGAATCCGTCAGGCAGGGGATTTCAGGTCCCCTGGCCCAGAAGCCCGAAGGCCCGGTCACACGCGTGGGACCAGCACCGCCATCGTGGAGCGGAAGCCATTAGAAGGCCCCGAGTCACCGGCCATACGGGTGAGCACCACACGGTACACTCAGGGACGTGGGCTACTTACATCAGCTTCTAGCAAGGTAGCCAGAAGAGTACAGTCAGCTTGGGAGGCCTACAACTACGCCTGGCCAGGGGAGATCCCATCTGCTCAAGGACTGACCAGGCCCCGTTCGCTAGCAAGTACTCCGGGAGGGTCTATCGTTGTTACCAGTAAAGACCCTGAACGCTACCATACCGTCTCTGAGTGGTTCCTGCTACCCCCATCATCCACGTCGGCTGCCCTGAGGCCATACCCCTCCCGTTGGGGGTTATACTATCACGCTGCACCATCCTTCCACCGGCCTCAGCGGTCTGCCCTGCAGCAGCAGCCCCCTGGCTGCATTCAACGGGTGGCGTAGTCATCAACCATTTTCTACCGCTAACAGACTGCCGTCCAGTTTGACTCCCTGGGCACGGACCGGGTCACCGCCACGAGACTACAACCCTAAACAGATCCGGCTCCGGGTAAGCTCCCGCGTGCGCAACGCAGCGCGACACAGGCCCAGGGGCGCGTCAACTTTGGCGTAGTCGGCAGGATCACGTGCCCGCAACCACCGGGTACTGCGTGCCTGAAAAGCAAAGACTGTTCAAACTTACCAGTGGTGAAGATTCCCGCCATCGGTGAAGATTCCCGCCATCCGGCGCCATCTTCAGCCTTCTTCCCGCCATCGGTGAAGTTTCCCGCCATCCGGCGCCATCTTCAGCTTTCTTCCCGCCATCCGTGGAGTTTTCCCGCCATTGGACGCCATCTTGAGGACGCCGCGCGGGAAGAAGAGGGGCGTGGACTCCGAAAGCGCGCGAGAACTGAAGCCCCGCCTCACGTCCGAACGTTGCGTAAGGTCCTGGAAGGAGCCCAGCAGACGCCGACGTCACAGGAGCGCGACGGAAGGTCCTCAACCCTGACGATCCACTGCGGAGCTGCGGCCTACGGAACAGGATCATCGCAAGGTAGGCCACGGTCCACTAGGGGGGAGGAAGATGTCGGATACGGAGGAGAGCTCCACTGCCTCAACCCCCGCCAGCGCTACCGCTGTTGCAGTTATGCCCTTCACCATGCCCTATATCCCGGGAGCAGCTTGGCTACCCCAGTACTCAGGGGAGTCACATACCCTGCATGACTTTAGAGAAAAGCTGGATAGCCTCTTCCAGGTGTACCCCCTCACAGAAGAGCAAAAAGTGAGCATCCTGGTGGCCCAACTAACTGGGGCAGCCAAAAGGGAAGTAAAATCCTGGCCACCTGGGAGGAAGACTGTCGCAGGGATACTAACCCGGCTGAAGGACACCTTTGATACCCGCACCTCAGCCGAGATTAAACTTAGATTCTACGGGTGCAAGCAGCGAGCGCATGAGAGTATAAGGGACTATGCACTCAACCTACAAGAGGCCCTGAGGGCCATTAAGCAGACCGACCCTAATGGAGTGGGAAACGAGGACAGGCTGTTGACCGAACAATTTATAGAGGGTTTATATTGCAATGCCCACCGCACCCAGTTGCGGGCAATGGCCTTACAGGACCCTCATCTAGAATTTGCACAGTTCAAGGACAGAGCCATCCGGGTGCTCCGAGAACCGGCACCAGGTGGCGTTGTGACCCACAGACGCCCCACTACCACTTACTACCAGGAGGCGGCGCCCTTGTCAGCAGGGCCTGTGGGAGCTGATGCGCAGGCTTTGGACAATGACCCGGCTCCAGACCTACACCATCAGGTCCAAGAGCTAGCTAAAAGCGTTGCTGCGCTAACCCGAACTGTGCAGTCTTTACAGGTTTCCACTCCAGGGAAGATCCAGCTGGCATCCGGACCGGAGGACATCCCGTGGCGTCGACCAAGGAGGACCCCACCGGCCAGAGGAAGACCCAGTGACCGATACAGCGAGGACGGACGACCCATCTGCCGCCGCTGCAATCAACCCGGACATATGGAAAGGTACTGTTCTTTAAACGGGCACAACCTGGGGTAGAGGGCCAACCCCCAGGAAAAAGATCACCAGGCCCATCGAACTGGCGCGACAGATATGTGGGAGGACGTCCAGTCTTGCCTGTGGTACTGGATGGCATTCCCATGAGTGCCCTACTGGACACCGGGTCACAGGTCACCACCATCCCGTACGTGCTCTTCAAGCAGTACTGGAATGACTCGGATATTACCCGCTACCCTGACGACGACTTGAGTATCATCGCCAGCAATGGTCAGCCCGTGCCACAGATCGGATTTAAAGAGGTGACCATCAAAATTGGTAGAGTCGAACTGGCCGCACAGGGACTGATCATTGTAGATATTGACAAACATGAGAGTCACCCAAAAATAACTCTAGGAACTAATGTAATTGAAAATTGTCTTGCAGAGGTGATTTTCCTTTTACAGCAGGTTGCCAAGAATGCCAGCTCCGGCGAGCAGCGGGTGCTCCAGAAAGAGATCCGGGCACTGATGCAACGGCAACAAGTGGAACTCTCCGGCGGTGAGATTGGTAGCGTAAGAATGTGTGACCCTTTTCCTATTGCCATGCCCCCAAAAAGTGAAATGATGATTTGGTGCCGGGCAGCTATTGGTCTGAGAGGTAGAGATTACCAGGCAATGGTAGAACCAGTTTACTCAGACAGTAGGCCCACCATTTTGACAGCACGGGGGGTGGTCAATGTACGCCATGGGAGGGTGCCCGTTCGCATAATAAATATCGGGGAGAGGGAAGTGTACCTGCCCCGGTATGCCACGCTAGCCAAATTATATACCACTAATCAAAATTCTATACAATCTGTGGAACCCTTGCCTCCATCTCACCCGGAGGAAGGTAACGGCTCTAAGAAAGACATGGAGGACTGGTGTCAGCAACTACATCTGGGTACTGACTCCACTCCCTCACACCAGAAACAAGGAGTCTATCGGGTGGTTCAAGAGTATGAGAGAGTGTTTAGTAAACACCCGTTAGACTTCGGGCGAGTCAAGGGGGTAGAACACCGCATCCCCACGGGAGATCATCCTCCCATAAAAGAGAGGTATCGACCCGTACCCCCTGCACATTACCAACACGCCAAGGGGATGCTTAGAGACATGAAGGAGGCTGGGGTAATCCGGGATAGCTGTAGCCCCTGGGCAGCCCCACTAGTTTTAGTCAAAAAGAAAGACAACACCATGAGGATGTGTGTAGATTACCGGAAAATCAACCGTATCACACACAAGGATGCGTACCCCTTACCAAGGATAGAGGAGTCATTGGCTGCTTTAAGATCTGCTAACTTCTTCTCTACCTTGGATCTCACTAGCGGGTACTGGCAGGTTCCTGTAGCAGAGGCGGACCGGGAGAAGACCGCATTCACCACCCCGATGGGACTTAGCGAGTTCACCTGCATGCCGTTCGGACTCTGCAACGCCCCAGGAACCTTCCAACGATTAATGGAGTGCTGTCTGGGCCACAGAAACTTCGAGACGGTCCTGTTGTACCTGGACGATGTCATCGTATACTCCAAAACTTATGAGGACCACCTGAAACACCTGGCGGAGGTGTTCGAAGCTCTGGCGAGTTACGGCCTAAAGGTGAAACCCTCCAAGTGTCACCTCCTGAAACCAAAGGTGCAATACCTGGGACACGTGGTGAGCGCTGACGGAGTGGCTCCCGACCCCGATAAGATCACCGCAATTAAGGGATGGCCAAGCCCCTCCAGCGTAAAAGAAGTGCGGCAGTTCCTAGGCTTGGTAGGCTACTACCGAAGGTTTATTCCCGGTTTCACCAAAAAGGCAGCACCTATGCAGGACCTCCTGATAGGCCAGTCCCGGAAGGCCAAGAACCAGAAGCCGCCCTTCAAATGGGAAAAGCTAGAAGAAGAGTCCTTCCGCCAGCTGAAGATGGCCCTCACGGGGGATGAAATCTTGGCGTACCCGGACTATAGCCAGCCCTTCATCCTCTACACCGACGCCAGTAACATCGGGCTAGGAGCCGTACTGTCCCAGATTCAGCAGGGGAGAGAACGAGTAATCTCCTATGCCAGCCGAAAACTGCGACCCACCGAAAGGAACCCCGAAAATTACAGCTCATTTAAGCTAGAGTTCCTGGCCGTGGTATGGGCAGTCACCGAGCGCTTTAGGCATTACCTCGCTTCTTCCCGGTTCACCGTATACACGGATAACAACCCGCTGACACACCTGGACACGGCAAGACTCGGTGCCCTGGAGCAGAGGTGGATGGCCCGTCTGTCCAACTACGAGTTCACAATTAAATACCGGGCAGGGCGCTCCAATACCAACGCGGACGCCCTGTCCAGGATGCCCAACCTGCCGGACGGAGGAGAAGATCCGGAGGGACTGGAAGAAGTTGAACTCCCTGCGTTCCACCGTCATGGGACTATCCAGTATTCCCACCGGGTAAGGAGTAAGCAGGCTGCTACGTTGAACCCCTTACCTCACTACAACTGGGCGGAAACGCAAGACAGCGACCCTGCCGTCCGACTGGTGAAGGAGATGCTGACTCGCCCGGAGGCTAGCCTGGAATCAGACGCTCCAGAGGAAGCCAAACAACTATGGGCAGAGAAGAGTCGACTGTTCCTTTACAAGGGGAAGTTGTGCCGCAGAATGGTTAACTCCAGGACGCATGAACTACTCTGGCAAGTAGTGGTGCCACGAAGAGACGCAGCCATGGTGATGGAGGCATACCACGACGGAGCTGGACACTTCGGGTGGAAAAAGCTGGAGTTCCTGCTGCGCGAGCGGTTCCACTGGGTAGGCATGAGGGGAACCATCGAGAAGTGGTGCAGAGACTGTGGCCCGTGCAATCTGAGAAGGAAGGACCGGGCCAGCCAGAAGACTCCCCTGCAGTCCATCGTCACCCGGCAACCGTTGGAACTGGTAGCCTTGGATCATGTAAAACTGACCCCCAGCAGAAGTGGCTACGTCTACGCGTTAACCATCGTGGATCATTACTCCCGGTTTCTGGTTGTCGTCCCCGTCAAGGACTTAACGGCTCGAACAGCAGCTAGAGCCTTCCAGCAGCACTTTTGCCGTCCACACGGGTACCCGGACCAAGTGCTGACGGACCAGGGACCTGCCTTTGAAGCGGAGGTCTTCCAGGAATTCTGCAATCTGTATGGCTGCCGGAAGATAAGGACGACACCCTACCATCCGCAAACTAATGGACTTTGTGAGAAAATGAACCAGGTGGTAATGGATCTTCTAAAAACGTTGCCCCTGGAAGAACGCAGTCTGTGGCCTGAGAAGTTGCCCGATCTGGTGGACCTATACAACCACATCCCGGTAGGTTCCACCAACTGTACCCCGGCTTACCTAATGAGGGCAAGACCTGGTAAGTTACCTGTTGACCTGGAAATGGGAGTCCTGACGCCCGAGGACACTTCACCAGAAACAGACTGGGACACAGAGAGGCAGCAGCAGTACCGGAAAGTACAGGAGAGCGTGGAGCGAAGTCTCTGTCAGGCTAGGGAAAGACAAGAGAAGACTTACAACCAGTATGCTCCCGCTGTTCCCCTGGTACCCGGAGAGCAGGTCTTGAAGAGGAAGAGACGGCTCCACAAGTTGGACGACCAGTGGGAGAAGGACCCGTACACCGTACTGCCCTCAAGCCACGAGAACCCGAAGGTCTGTACCATCAGTAAAGACGGAGGGGAAACCACAGCCATTGTATCCCGGGACCACCTGAAGAAGTGCCCCGAACAACTGAGGAACCCTGAGGAGGAACAGGAAGACCATCGACCCGTGGAAGAAAGGGAAGATATGGTTAGTACCGTGCTCGGGGACTTCCCTCGGTCTTGGACTCAAGTCAATGGTGCAGTTGTGGTACCCGTACTCACCTTCCTCCAACCATCATCCCAAGAACCTACGGAGCAACGGGTAGAGCTGGAAGAGCAGCCGGTCCAGGAGGCAGAAGACTCCACCCAAGCGGAACAGGAGAATCCACCCTCTGCTTATAGTGAGCCTGCCGTACCCCTAGTGAGACAAAGAGCCGGTAGACAGCTGCCCAGTTTACCCTTGACAGCTCCTACACCCTGTAGTTCAGGGCCAGACAGTCAGCTCCGTAGGTCCACTAGGGCCACTAGAGGCCAGTTACCCGCACGTTGGAGGATCTAAATGTTTAAGTTGTTTTATAATGTTTACCTGTTTATTGTTGCTTGTGTGTAATTTTGTGTTTCTAGTTGTTTTTAGGAGTCTTCGGTGGATTTACCGGGAATCCTTTGTATATAGTTGGAGCGTAACCCAGGATGGACTAGAGACTGTTAAGGACTCGGGGTAGGACAGACCCCTACCTGGTTACGTCTCCCTGTGTTGGTGAAATGGACACCTTTGCTTTTCTTCAAAGACTGCACCCGGTTGCGGACATCCGTGACCATCTTATTGTGTTTCCTTATTGTATTTTATTGTTCTTTGATATACCTTGTTATATTTTTCTAAAAAGTGTTTAGTCCCGGAGTACTAAATTTCACTAGGGGGGAGTGTGACACCCCAGGGGTCTGGTTGTCACAGTGATAGAGATATTACGTCTGAGAGCAGGTGGGAGGTCCTTTGGTCAGGGATCCTGTGCATGCCACACCTCCTGCCCAGCCTTGGGAGGGGAAGAACTTCCCCTGTATAAACCCGGGGCTGAGGCAGGGTGAGGGAGTCCAGGAAGAGTAGAGACAAGAGCAGCATAGGAAGCAGCAGAGTCACAAGGAGTCAGGGGCTGGCAGCTAAAGAGCTCGCCCTGACTAAGAAGATTCTTTACCGGACCCGGAGTCCGAGGCTGTGGGGACTAACTTCTACCCAGCAGCAGAATCCGTCAGGCAGGGGATTTCAGGTCCCCTGGCCCAGAAGCCCGAAGGCCCGGTCACACGCGTGGGACCAGCACCGCCATCGTGGAGCGGAAGCCATTAGAAGGCCCCGAGTCACCGGCCATACGGGTGAGCACCACACGGTACACTCAGGGACGTGGGCTACTTACATCAGCTTCTAGCAAGGTAGCCAGAAGAGTACAGTCAGCTTGGGAGGCCTACAACTACGCCTGGCCAGGGGAGATCCCATCTGCTCAAGGACTGACCAGGCCCCGTTCGCTAGCAAGTACTCCGGGAGGGTCTATCGTTGTTACCAGTAAAGACCCTGAACGCTACCATACCGTCTCTGAGTGGTTCCTGCTACCCCCATCATCCACGTCGGCTGCCCTGAGGCCATACCCCTCCCGTTGGGGGTTATACTATCACGCTGCACCATCCTTCCACCGGCCTCAGCGGTCTGCCCTGCAGCAGCAGCCCCCTGGCTGCATTCAACGGGTGGCGTAGTCATCAACCATTTTCTACCGCTAACAGACTGCCGTCCAGTTTGACTCCCTGGGCACGGACCGGGTCACCGCCACGAGACTACAACCCTAAACAGATCCGGCTCCGGGTAAGCTCCCGCGTGCGCAACGCAGCGCGACACAGGCCCAGGGGCGCGTCACGTGCATCCCTTTCTATGGCAGGAATAATTTCTGCAAATTTACTTTTGTACCGGGGATCTAACAGTGTGGCAACCCAGTAGTCAGGATTATTTCTAATTCTCACAATTCGAGGGTCATGTTGCAGGTAGTGCAGCAAGAAGGCACTCATGTGTGTTGCGCATCCAGGAGCACCAAGTCCCTGTTGTGTTGGTGGCGAGGTAGCAATCATGCTTCCTTCCTCTGTCCTCTCCCCCCAACCTCGCACAACAGAAATGTGATCAAGGTCTCCCTCATCTGATGAGTCTTCCATCAGTTCGTCCTCCACTTCTTCCTGGGCTCCTGTACCTTCCTCACTAGTTTGGCTGCTACCATGCGCCCTGGTAAAATCATCTCCCCCACCCTCACATGCCTGCCGCCTTGGTGCTGCCGACCGTCTGGACCTTGCAGATGTTAGCCCTTCCGCATACAACTCCTCCTCCTCTACTTCCTCCACCTCCTCTTGTGCCACCACCTGACTCCGAATTCTGTTTAACATGTGCTCCAGCATGTAAATCACCGGAATAGTCATGCTGATAATGGCATCGTCAGCACTAAACATCTTCGTCGCCATTTCAAAACTGTGCAGAAGGGTGCATAGGTCCCTGATCTGAGACCACTCCTCCAGCGTGATTTGCCCCACCTCTGAATCTCGTTGGCCCAGGCTATACGTCAGAACGTATTGCACCAGGGCTTGTCGGTGCTGCCACAGTCGCTGCAACATGTGCAGAGTTGAATTCCACCGGGTAGGCACATCGCATTTTAGCCGGTGAAGTGGCAGGCCCAACGACTTCTGTAGAGATGTAAGTCGCTGAGCTGCGGGATGCGAACGGCGGAAGTGAGCACACAGCGACCGTGCCCTCTGCAGAAGGCCATCTAGTCTGGGATAGTGGGCTAAAAATTGCTGGACAACCAGGTTCAACACGTGAGCCATACAAGGCACGTGTGTGACATTGCCCCGGCGAAGGGCCGCACCCAGGTTTGCAGCATTGTCGCACACGGCCTTCCCTGGTTTCAGGTCCAGTGGAGACAACCATTCATGAAATTGGTTCTCCAGAGCTGACCACAACTCCTCAGCTGTGTGACTCACATTTCCCAGACATTTCAATGTAAAAACCGCCTGATGACGTTGAGCCCTACTGCCAGCATAGTAAGGAGGTGTGCAGGATCCCTTCTGCGCAGTTAGAAAGCTTGTGGCATGACCAGACAGGCTTTGGGTGCAGGTGGAAGACCGAGAGGAGGTTGAGGAGGCAGAAGCAGTGGAGGAAAAATGACATAAAGAGGATTGACGCACAACTCGTGGGGACGGCAAGACTTGGACAGCAGCCCCTTGTCCTGCTGTCACCATAGTTACCCAGTGCCCAGTCAGCGACATGTAACGCCCCTGTCCATGCCTACTCGTCCAAGTGTCTGTGGTGAAATGCACCCTGTCACACACAGAGTTTCTCAAAGAAGCGGTGATGTTGTGTGCGACATGCTGGTGGAGCGCAGGCACACCTTTCTTTGAGAAGTAGTGCCGACTGGGCATCTGGTACTGGGGCACTGCGACGGACATAAGGTCTCGAAAATCCTCTGTGTCCACCAGGCGGAAAGGCAGCATTTCTGTAGCCAAGAGCTTGCAGATGGTGAAATTCAACCTCTTAGCTTTCTCATGGCTAGGAGGAAATGGTCTTTTACTTGTCCACATCTGAGGGACCGAGGGCTGGCTATTGTGCTTAGACGGGGTTGATAAGGGTGTCCCCGGCAAACTGCCGGTCTGTGAGGAAGATGCAGGCGGACATGTTAGGTTGCCTTGATCCAAAGGTGGTGCTATCGATGTCGGACAGCGCTCAAGACCAGCTGGTGTTACCACCTCCAAAGAAAATGATGACCTGCCAATCACGCTGGCTGTTGCGGGTAAAGAGGTGGCAGGTCTGCGCCCCAAAACAGGTGTGACTGCTGTCCCCCCAGTCACAGAGGATGAAGAGGCCGCGGATGCACAAGATATGGCAGACGGTGGTTGGCCCGGCCGGCTAGACCGCATTGTAGCACACTGAGCTTCCCACTGCAACTTATGCTTCATGTCCATGTGCCGGTTCATGCATGAAGTACTCAAACTATGTATTTTTTGGCCTCTACTTAGCTTTTGCTGACAAATGTTACAGATAACACGAGTTGGGTCATCTTTATCGATCTGAAAAAATGCCCAGGCTATGCAAGGCTTAGCACCCATGCGACCTGAAGAGCCACCACGACTTGTGGTGAGAGGCAGAGTTGTGTTTGAGGATGCAGTTGTTGACGTGCTTCCAGTACTACGTCTCTGTCCAGGAAGGCGCAACCTGACCTCGTCGTCACTAGCATCTTCCTCCACCTCCTCTGCTGACCTCATCTCTTGGCTGACTGTGGGTTGACAGTAAGTGGGATCTCCGACCTCATCATCATCACCCTGTGCGTTATCACACCCGTCGTCCTCAGAGCCAACCTGTTCCTGCCCTGACAAAAAACTAAAGTTGTCGCTCCAATCAGGTATTTGAGTCTTATCATCGTCTTCCTCATTGTCTCCACCAACAGGAGTTACAGTTTGGGAATGAGGGTCTACATTATGGTCAGAACCTTCTGCGTCTGGTCCTGGATCCGACTCATAAAGATTCTGGGCATCAGTGCAGATCATTTCCTCGTCTGGATTCACAGAAGCGCTGGAGTCGACCTCTGATTCCCAGGCTATAGTATGAGTAAACAGCTCTGCAGACTCAACCATCTGTTCTACCTCATACTCAGACGGGCAGCTGGAGATTTGGGAGCTGTGAGGAAGCAAGTGCGATTTGGGTGACACCTTTGAGGACTGGAGTATTTGTGATGTTGAAGTTGATGTGGAGGAGAGCCCACTTAAAGGAGCACTTGATATCCGTTGAAGCACCTGCTGTTTTTGTGCCTCATCTGGAATTTGTAGCGATTGGCGTGGCTGTAAGAAAGGGATCTTATCACATTGTCCGCTAAAAGAAGTAGACATTTTAGTTTGGCTGGAAGATGGTCTTTCTTCTGCACCTACCCCACGGACACAACCTTTTTTCCCCTTCCCAACACGCCTATTCCCCTTTCCACCAGCAGCAGGCCTTTTTCCACTCATTTTGGTGGTTAACTAATTCACAACTCTGGAGTTGTTTGCACAAAAAAACAATGGATGGTAACCGAGCAGAGCTGAGTGGCCAAACTGTGGTATTAGGCCAAAACTATTGGCTGGGTTAGATGCAGAAAAAAAATATTTTTAATTTGCAACCTGATGGAGGTCAGTATAGATGGACTAATAGACCAAGTCCCACACACCGCTAGAAGCCCAAATATTTTTTCAGAGCTAGAGGCAGAAAATTTTTTTATTCAATTTGCAACCTGATGGAGGTCAGTATAGATGGACTAATAGACCAAGTCCCACACACTGCTAGAAGCCCAAATATTTTTTCAGAGCTAGATGCAGAAAAAAATTATTTTTAATTTGCAACCTGATGGAGGTCAGTATAGATGGACTAATAGACCAAGTCCCACACACCGCTAGAAGCCCAAATATTTTTTCAGAGCTAGATGCAGAAATTTTTTTTATTCAATTTGCAACCTGATGGAGGTCAGTATAGATGGACTAATAGACCAAGTCCCACACACTGCTAGAAGCCCAAATATTTTTTCAGAGCTAGATGCAGAAAAAAATTATTTTTAATTTGCAACCTGATGGAGGTCAGTATAGATGGACTAATAGACCAAGTCCCACACACTGCTAGAAGCCCAAATATTTTTTCAGAGCTAGATGCAGAAAAAAATTATTTTTAATTTGCAACCTGATGGAGGTCAGTATAGATGGACTAATAGACCAAGTCCCACACACCGCTAGAAGCCCAAATATTTTTTCAGAGCTAGATGCAGAAATTTTTTTTATTCAATTTGCAACCTGATGGAGGTCAGTATAGATGGACTAATAGACCAAGTCCCACACACTGCTAGAAGCCCAAATATTTTTTCAGAGCTAGATGCAGAAAAAAATTATTTTTAATTTGCAACCTGATGGAGGTCAGTATAGATGGACTAATAGAACAAGTCCCACACGCTGCTAGAAGCCCAAATATTTTTTCAGAGATAAATGAAGAAAAAAATTATTTTTAATTTGCAACCTGATGGAGGTCAGTATAGATGGACTAATAGACCAAGTCCCACACACTGCTAGAAGCCCAAATATTTTTTCAGAGCTAGATGCAGAAAAAAATTATTTTTAATTTGCAACCTGATGGAGGTCAGTATAGATGGACTAATAGACCAAGTCCCACACACCGCTAGAAGCCCAAATATTTTTTCAGAGCTAGATGCAGAAAAAAATTATTCAATTTGCAACCTGCTGGAGGTCAGTATAGAAGGACTAATAGAACAAGTCCCACACACTGCTAGAAGCCCAAATATTTTTTCAGAGCTAAATGAAGAAAAAAATTATTTTTAATTTGCAACCTGATGGAGGTCAGTATAGATGGACTAATAGACCAAGTCCCACACACTGCTAGAAGCCCAAATATTTTTTCAGAGCTAGATGCAGAAAAAAATTATATTCAGTTTGCAACCTGATGGAGGTCAGTATAGATGGACTAATAGAATGATGCTATGCCCAAAAGATTTTACTTCACTAGGTGCAGTAAAAAAATTGGTATTCTATACACAGGTGGTATATCTTGCAACACAGATAGGCTACTCCACTGACTAACACACTCTGCAATAGGCCAAAAAGGATTAGCTTTGCTAGATTCAGCCAAATGCTGTGAAAAAAACTTGCACAGCACTGGCACAGACCTGCCTGGCAAAAACTGATAGGAACTGATGTAACCTAGTCCTGAAAAGGACTCCAATTACAATTAGTCTTTACTCCCACAATCTATCTATTTAAGAGCACAGACCTGCTTGATAAAAGTCGTAGGAAATGCTGTAACCTAGTCCTTAAAAGGACTGCAATCACAACTATTCCCTACTCCCAAGCTATCTGTATATTTGTGAGAAAATTGGCTTGAAATTAACAAGGTATAGCGCACACAGCAACAGCGGTGCCGTCTAACACGCAGCTGCAGCAGTGAGAAAATGGTGGCGACGGGGAAAATGGCTTGGTCTTATAGGGCAAGGACATGTGACATACACTGCCAATGACACATGCCCTTGCTTGTGTGAAAAAAAGCACTTCGCTCCGTGTGTGCGCTGCTGATAGGCTGACAGATTGCACCTCCCCACTGCAAATGCGGGAAAGAGAAAAAAAAATGGAGATCTTCATTGTTCCTGCAGAGATCCATCCCCTGCCCCTCCCCCCGCCCCGCTGTACACTCAAACTGCGTATTAACATTAATTTTCATCATTACTGAGAAAAAATCCAGTTATGATTTTGGTGCACGAACAGTTATCGAACATAACCTCGAACAGCCGAATTTTTCTCAAATTGTTCGTGTTCGCCGATCGGCTCGAACACCGCCCAAAACAGCTCGAATTTGAGATTGGCGAACAGTTCGAGTAGAACAACGCTCATCTCTACTGAAGAGGTTTAGAAAAACAAATTGCATGTCATTTCTTTGAAGAGGATCCAAAAGGAAACTTCTCCAAACATGGCAGTGTCCAATCAGAAGGCAGCAAAGAACGCATCAGGGAAAAAACTCATCCAAAACCTCTTAAAAATCCGGCATATAAGATGCGTGATCAATAAATGGCCGCTATCTGTGCAGATATATACAGTAGAAAGGAATCATCTCTATCCTTATGTCATCTAGAAGGTTTGCTCAGTAATCTCTGCTCTTACATGATCAGGGTGGTGGTCTTCCCCTTTTCATCATTTTCGGTGGTTTTGCTTCTACAATACATAAAACATATATAATCTCATGTAAATGTGCAGGTAACAGTGCGGATTAGGATCAATATTCACAGTGAAAATATACCAATAAAATCATACTTTATTAGATATTCATTAAAAAGAGCAATACTTAAAACCAACACAGTGCAGGGCCGGGTAGTGATCCCTTATGGAAAACTACAAGTGTAACATCTGACGATGTGGGGTCCCAAACTGACCCTAATACATATCCTACCTAACCGTAGAGGTTGGCACCCTAGAAAACCCAGATGGCGTCACTGCTCAAAGACTGGCCCGAATTATCCCAATGGACCCAAACAATCTTTTGCATAGGGGAACAGGTCACAGTTGTTAAGTCAAATTACAGAAGGGGCATATCAGGACTAGAGATGAGCGTTGTTCTACTCGAACTGTTCGCCAATCTCAAATTCGAGCTGTTTTGGGCGGTGTTCGAGCCGATCGGCGAACACGAACAATTTGAGAAAAATTCGGCAGTTCGAGGTTATGTTCGATAACTGTTCGTGCACCAAAATCATAACTGGATTTTTTCTCAGTAATGATGAAAATTAATGTTAATACGCAGTTTGAGTGTACAGCGGGGCGGGGGGAGGGGCAGGGGATGGATCTCTGCAGGAACAATGAAGATCTCCATTTTTTTTTCACTTTCCCGCATTTGCAGTGGGGAGGTGCAATCTGTCAGCCTATCAGCAGCGCACGCACGGAGCGAAGTGCTTTTTTTCACACAAGCAAGGGCATGTGTCATTGGCAGTGTATGTCACATGTCCTTGCCCTATAAGACCAAGCCATTTTCCCCGTCGCCACCATTTTCTCACTGCTGCAGCTGCGTGTTAGACGGCACCGCTGTTGCTGTGTGCGCTATACCTTGTTAATTTCAAGCCAATTTTCGCACAAATATACAGATAGCTTGGGAGTAGGGAATAGTTGTGATTGCAGTCCTTTTAAGGACTAGGTTACAGCATTTCCTACGACTTTTATCAGGCAGGTCTGTGCTCTTAAATAGATAGATTGTGGGAGTAAAGACTAATTGTAATTGGAGTCCTTTTCAGGACTAGGTTACATCAGTTCCTATCAGTTTTTGCCAGGCAGGTCTGTGCCAGTGCTGTGCAAGTTTTTTTCACAGCATTTGGCTGAATCTAGCAAAGCTAATCCTTTTTGGCCTATTGCAGAGTGTGTTAGTCAGTGGAGTAGCCTATCTGTGTTGCAAGATATACCACCTGTGTATAGAATACCAATTTTTTTACTGCACCTAGTGAAGTAAAATCTTTTGGGCATAGCATCATTCTATTAGTCCATCTATACTGACCTCCATCAGGTTGCAAACTGAATATAATTTTTTTCTGCATCTAGCTCTGAAAAAATATTTGGGCTTCTAGCAGTGTGTGGGACTTGGTCTATTAGTCCATCTATACTGACCTCCATCAGGTTGCAAATTAAAAATATTTTTTTTCTTCATTTAGCTCTGAAAAAATATTTGGGCTTCTAGCAGTGTGTGGGACTTGTTCTATTAGTCCTTCTATACTGACCTCCAGCAGGTTGCAAATTGAATATAATTTTTTTCTGCATCTAGCTCTGAAAAAATATTTGGGCTTCTAGCGGTGTGTGGGACTTGGTCTATTAGTCCATCTATACTGACCTCCATCAGGTTGCAAATTAAAAATAATTTTTTTCTTCATTTATCTTTGAAAAAATATTTGGGCTTCTAGCAGCGTGTGGGACTTGTTCTATTAGTCCATCTATACTGACCTCCATCAGGTTGCAAATTAAAAATAATTTTTTTCTGCATCTAGCTCTGAAAAAATATTTGGGCTTCTAGCAGTGTGTGGGACTTGGTCTATTAGTCCATCTATACTGACCTCCATCAGGTTGCAAATTGAATAAAAAAAATTTCTGCATCTAGCTCTGAAAAAATATTTGGGCTTCTAGCGGTGTGTGGGACTTGGTCTATTAGTCCATCTATACTGACCTCCATCAGGTTGCAAATTAAAAATAATTTTTTTCTGCATCTAGCTCTGAAAAAATATTTGGGCTTCTAGCAGTGTGTGGGACTTGGTCTATTAGTCCATCTATACTGACCTCCATCAGGTTGCAAATTAAAAATAATTTTTTTCTTCATTTATCTCTGAAAAAATATTTGGGCTTCTAGCAGCGTGTGGGACTTGTTCTATTAGTCCATCTATACTGACCTCCATCAGGTTGCAAATTAAAAATAATTTTTTTCTGCATCTAGCTCTGAAAAAATATTTGGGCTTCTAGCAGTGTGTGGGACTTGGTCTATTAGTCCATCTATACTGACCTCCATCAGGTTGCAAATTGAATAAAAAAAATTTCTGCATCTAGCTCTGAAAAAATATTTGGGCTTCTAGCGGTGTGTGGGACTTGGTCTATTAGTCCATCTATACTGACCTCCATCAGGTTGCAAATTAAAAATAATTTTTTTCTGCATCTAGCTCTGAAAAAATATTTGGGCTTCTAGCAGTGTGTGGGACTTGGTCTATTAGTCCATCTATACTGACCTCCATCAGGTTGCAAATTAAAAATAATTTTTTTCTGCATCTAGCTCTGAAAAAATATTTGGGCTTCTAGCAGTGTGTGGGACTTGGTCTATTAGTCCATCTATACTGACCTCCATCAGGTTGCAAATTAAAAATAATTTTTTTCTTCATTTATCTCTGAAAAAATATTTGGGCTTCTAGCAGCGTGTGGGACTTGTTCTATTAGTCCATCTATACTGACCTCCATCAGGTTGCAAATTAAAAATAATTTTTTTCTGCATCTAGCTCTGAAAAAATATTTGGGCTTCTAGCAGTGTGTGGGACTTGGTCTATTAGTCCATCTATACTGACCTCCATCAGGTTGCAAATTGAATAAAAAAATTTTCTGCATCTAGCTCTGAAAAAATATTTGGGCTTCTAGCGGTGTGTGGGACTTGGTCTATTAGTCCATCTATACTGACCTCCATCAGGTTGCAAATTAAAAATAATTTTTTTCTGCATCTAACCAAGCCAATAGTTTTGGCCTAATACCACAGTTTGGCCACTCAGCTCTGCTCGGTTACCATCCATTGTTTTTTTGTGCAAACAACTCCAGAGTTGTGAATTAGTTAACCACCAAAATGAGTGGAAAAAGGCCTGCTGCTGGTGGAAAGGGGAATAGGCGTGTTGGGAAGGGGAAAAAAGGTTGTGTCCGTGGGGTAGGTGCAGAAGAAAGACCATCTTCCAGCCAAACTAAAAGGTCTACTTCTTTTAGCGGACAATGTGATAAGATCCCTTTCTTACGGCCACGCCAATCGCTACAAATTCCAGATGAGGCACAAAAACAGCAGGTGCTTCAACGGATATCAAGTGCTCCTTTAAGTGGGCTCTCCTCCACATCAACTTCAACATCACAAATACTCCAGTCCTCAAAGGTGTCACCCAAATCGCACTTGCTTCCTCACAGCTCCCAAATCTCCAGCTGCCCGTCTGAGTATGAGGTAGAACAGATGGTTGAGTCTGCAGAGCTGTTTACTCATACTATAGCCTGGGAATCAGAGGTCGACTCCAGCGCTTCTGTGAATCCAGACGAGGAAATGATCTGCACTGATGCCCAGAATCTTTATGAGTCGGATCCAGGACCAGACGCAGAAGGTTCTGACCATAATGTAGACCCTCATTCCCAAACTGTAACTCCTGTTGGTGGAGACAATGAGGAAGACGATGATAAGACTCAAATACCTGATTGGAGCGACAACTTTAGTTTTTTGTCAGGGCAGGAACAGGTTGGCTCTGAGGACGACGGGTGTGATAACGCACAGGGTGATGATGATGAGGTCGGAGATCCCACTTACTGTCAACCCACAGTCAGCCAAGAGATGAGGTCAGCAGAGGAGGTGGAGGAAGATGCTAGTGACGACGAGGTCAGGTTGCGCCTTCCTGGACAGAGACGTAGTACTGGAAGCACGTCAACAACTGCATCCTCAAACACAACTCTGCCTCTCACCACAAGTCGTGGTGGCTCTTCAGGTCGCATGGGTGCTAAGCCTTGCATAGCCTGGGCATTTTTTCAGATCGATAAAGATGACCCAACTCGTGTTATCTGTAACATTTGTCAGCAAAAGCTAAGTAGAGGCCAAAAAATACATAGTTTGAGTACTTCATGCATGAACCGGCACATGGACATGAAGCATAAGTTGCAGTGGGAAGCTCAGTGTGCTACAATGCGGTCTAGCCGGCCGGGCCAACCACCGTCTGCCATATCTTGTGCATCCGCGGCCTCTTCATCCTCTGTGACTGGGGGGACAGCAGTCACACCTGTTTTGGGGCGCAGACCTGCCACCTCTTTACCCGCAACAGCCAGCGTGATTGGCAGGTCATCATTTTCTTTGGAGGTGGTAACACCAGCTGGTCTTGAGCGCTGTCCGACATCGATAGCACCACCTTTGGATCAAGGCAACCTAACATGTCCGCCTGCATCTTCCTCACAGACCGGCAGTTTGCCGGGGACACCCTTATCAACCCCGTCTAAGCACAATAGCCAGCCCTCGGTCCCTCAGATGTGGACAAGTAAAAGACCATTTCCTCCTAGCCATGAGAAAGCTAAGAGGTTGAATTTCACCATCTGCAAGCTCTTGGCTACAGAAATGCTGCCTTTCCGCCTGGTGGACACAGAGGATTTTCGAGACCTTATGTCCGTCGCAGTGCCCCAGTACCAGATGCCCAGTCGGCACTACTTCTCAAAGAAAGGTGTGCCTGCGCTCCACCATCATGTCGCACACAACATCACCGCTTCTTTGAGAAACTCTGTGTGTGACAGGGTGCATTTCACCACAGACACTTGGACGAGTAGGCATGGACAGGGGCGTTACATGTCGCTGACTGGGCACTGGGTAACTATGGTGACAGCAGGACAAGGGGCTGCTGTCCAAGTCTTGCCGTCCCCACGAGTTGTGCGTCAATCCTCTTTATGTCATTTTTCCTCCACTGCTTCTGCCTCCTCAACCTCCTCTCGGTCTTCCACCTGCACCCAAAGCCTGTCTGGTCATGCCACAAGCTTTCTAACTGCGCAGAAGGGATCCTGCACACCTCCTTACTATGCTGGCAGTAGGGCTCAACGTCATCAGGCGGTTTTTACATTGAAATGTCTGGGAAATGTGAGTCACACAGCTGAGGAGTTGTGGTCAGCTCTGGAGAACCAATTTCATGAATGGTTGTCTCCACTGGACCTGAAACCAGGGAAGGCCGTGTGCGACAATGCTGCAAACCTGGGTGCGGCCCTTCGCCGGGGCAATGTCACACACGTGCCTTGTATGGCTCACGTGTTGAACCTGGTTGTCCAGCAATTTTTAGCCCACTATCCCAGACTAGATGGCCTTCTGCAGAGGGCACGGTCGCTGTGTGCTCACTTCCGCCGTTCGCATCCCGCAGCTCAGCGACTTACATCTCTACAGAAGTCGTTGGGCCTGCCACTTCACCGGCTAAAATGCGATGTGCCTACCCGGTGGAATTCAACTCTGCACATGTTGCAGCGACTGTGGCAGCACCGACAAGCCCTGGTGCAATACGTTCTGACGTATAGCCTGGGCCAACGAGATTCAGAGGTGGGGCAAATCACGCTGGAGGAGTGGTCTCAGATCAGGGACCTATGCACCCTTCTGCACAGTTTTGAAATGGCGACGAAGATGTTTAGTGCTGACGATGCCATTATCAGCATGACTATTCCGGTGATTTACATGCTGGAGCACATGTTAAACAGAATTCGGAGTCAGGTGGTGGCACAAGAGGAGGTGGAGGAAGCAGAGGAGGAGGAGTTGTATGCGGAAGGGCTAACATCTGCAAGGTCCAGACGGTCGGCAGCACCAAGGCGGCAGGCATGTGAGGGTGGGGGAGATGATTTTACCAGGGCGCATGGTAGCAGCCAAACTAGTGAGGAAGGTACAGGAGCCCAGGAAGAAGTGGAGGACGAACTGATGGAAGACTCATCAGATGAGGGAGACCTTGATCACATTTCTGTTGTGCGAGGTTGGGGGGAGAGGACAGAGGAAGGAAGCATGATTGCTACCTCGCCACCAACACAACAGGGACTTGGTGCTCCTGGATGCGCAACACACATGAGTGCCTTCTTGCTGCACTACCTGCAACATGACCCTCGAATTGTGAGAATTAGAAATAATCCTGACTACTGGGTTGCCACACTGTTAGATCCCCGGTACAAAAGTAAATTTGCAGAAATTATTCCTGCCATAGAAAGGGATGCACGCATGCAGGAGTATCAGCAGAGACTGTTGCAGAATCTTACATGTGCTTTTCCACAAAATACCAGTGGTGCACGTAGTGAATCTCACAGTTCCAACTTGCCAACCGTGGGACCGTCAAGTGTTCAGCACTCAAACCGTAACAGAACCACAGTATCTGCTGGTAACATCAATTTTGCGGAATCATTTCACCACTTTTTTAGCCCATCCTTTGCAAGGCCACAGGAGACAAGAAGTCTGACACATAGTCAACGCCTAGAGACGATGGTACAGGAGTATCTCCAAGTAAACATTGAAGCCACGACTGTGTCACTGGACCCTTGCTCTTTTTGGGCTTCCAATCTGGATAAATGGCCGGAGCTAGCCACTTACGCCTTGGAGATCTTGTCATGCCCCGCAGCCAGCGTTCTGTCTGAACGTGTGTTCAGCGCTGCTGGTGGTGTGCTGACAGATAAGCGCACGCGGCTCTCCACTGATAATGTAGACAGACTCACGTTCATAAAGATGAACAAATCATGGATCCGAAACGACTTTTCTACCCCTGTGTCATCCTGGGGAGAGTAAAAGCTTGATGATTGGTTAAAATCACCCTACCAACCGTTTTAAGCTTTCAAATTACTAATCATGTTTATCTGTATCTTGACTGGAAAATAATTTGGGCTTTGTAGCAGTGTGCAGCACTGATCCTATTAGGCCATCTATAATAAGCTTCACCAGATTTAAAATTAAAAATAATTTTTAGCTGCATCTAGCCCGGAAAATAATTTTGGGGCTCCGAGATGCGCAAGACACATAAGTGCCTTCTTGCTGCACTACCTGCAGCATGACCCTCATATTGTCAGAATTCGAAGTAATCATGACTACTGGGTTGCCACACTCTTAGATCCCCCAAACTTTTCGATCAACCTTTTCATTTTAATAAAGACCAAAAAAATGGTCATTTTTGAAATTATAAGCATTAGCAGGCTGTTAGAAACTGAAATCAAACAGTTTTCAACTCAAAACTTTATTCTAGGTGATGTTACATTTTCACATAGGACCCCTTGTTCGAAAGGAGCTTCTGAACTCTCTCGTCCATTGAATTTGTCAGGTTTTGGATGGTTTCTGCTTCAATTGTTTTGCATGAGGACAGAATACCCTCCCAGAGCTGTTGCTTAGATGTGAACTGCCTCCCGCCATCATAGACACTCCTTTTAATGATGCTCCAAAGGTTCTGAATGGGGTAGAGGTCAGGGGAGCATGGGGGTCACACCATAAGTTTGTCCCCTTTTATGCCCATATCAGCCAGAGATGCAGATGTTTTATGTGCAGCATGAGATGGTGCATTATCATGCAGAAAAATGATCTTGCTGTGAAATACACGGTTCTTCTTCTTGAACCATGGCAGGAAGTGCTGTTTGAGAAAATCCACATACATTATGGAGTTCATCTTTAGCGCCTTCAGGGATCCTAAAGGGGCCGACAATCTCTCTCCCCATGATTCCAGCCCAAAACATTACTCCACCTCCTCCTTGTTGGCGCTGTAGCCGTGTTTGCGTGGGGTGTCCATCAACCAGCCATCCTCCACTCCATTCATATGGACCATCGAGCGCTGCACGGCACTCATCCGTGAACAAAACAGTTTTGAAATCAGTCTTCATGTAATGTTTGGCCCACTGGAGCCGTTTCTGCTTGTGTGAAGTGGATAGAGGAGGTCGACAGGATGGCATATGCACAGCTGCAAACCTCTGAAGGACCCTGCATCTTGTTGTTCGGGGGACGTTGGAGGCACAAGCAGCTTCAAAAACTTGTCTGCTGCTATGGCAAGGCTTTTTTGCCGCTGCTGTTTCAACCTGACGTAATTGCCTGTAGGAAAGAGTCCTCAATTTGCCCTTATCAGCACGCACACGTGTGTACTGTGAATCAGCTACATACTTCTTGATTGCCAAGACACTTCATCCTGATCATCGCACAATGTTGATTGTAGTCATGCCTTGACCTAAACACTCCACAATTTGTTGCTTCTCAGCAGCCGACACATCCTTTTTCTTTCCCATTTTGGCAGAAAATGTAGGCTGCTTAATAATGTGAGAGAGCCTTCTTAAGTAGTCTTGCCTTTCATTGGACACACCTGCCAAACTAATTAGCACAGGTGTCTGCAATTGCTTACAGTGATATAAAGAGCCCTGACACACATCACCATCAATGAGTTTAACTGACAAACAAACAAATTCTTCCCTTATCACTCCTAAACACTTTTTGCATAATAATTTGGAACGCAGTGTACATGTGCTTTTCCACAAAACACCAGTGGTTCACGTAGTGAATCTTACAGTTCTAACTTGCCAACCGTGGTCTGTATGGAATTGTTCAATAAAGGGCCCAAAATTAAGATAACATAGATGGGAGAGGTCTCTATGAATAGGAATTCCTAAGTATTTGATACCCTGTGAGGGCCAGGCAAAGGGAAAGTTGGACTGGATGGAATCCTATATGGATTTAGGGAGGGAGACATCGAGGGCCTCAGACTTCGCTGCATTGATTTTAAAATTTTACCATGTAACAAAGTGATCTATTTCAGCCATAACAGCAGGGATGGATATATGTGATTGAGTGATATATACTAGGACATCATCAGCAAATAGAGAGCACTTGTACTCGGTGCCTCCCACCTCAATCCACCTAATATTGGGGTTATGGCGAATTGATGAGAGCAGGTGCTCCGTCACTAGGATGTATAAGAGAGGGGACAGAGGACATCCCTGCCTTGTCCCATTGGTGATTGTGAAAGGTGATGAAAATGTTCTGACGCACCCCCTGGGCCTTGGGACACCCGGAGCCGGACCCTTTTTGGTGGATGCTGGTGGTTGTAGTCTTCGTGGCGGCGATCCGGTTCCGTGGCTCAGGGCGGTCAAACCAGTGGCGGAACTATTTATGTGGTTTTGATGTTTAAATGTCCGACTACGCCACCCGTGGATTGCGGTCAGAGTGAACCGCCGCTACAGGGCAGACCGCTAAGGCTGGTGTTGTGGGTGCAGCAGAGCGTAGCATAACTCCCCACGGGAGGAGTATAGCCTCAGGGCAGTGTATGCGGAGGATGGGGGTGATGGTGCAGGGCAGCAGCAGTAACGACACGGAGTCAGTGATGCAGTTCAGGGCCTTTACTCACAGTTCTTATTATCCAGACCACGTCTGCAGGTAACGGCTGCCCACGTCGTACTGTGCTCACCAGGTGAGGGGCTCAGACAACTCCCAGATAACTTTGGAGCGCTTCACAGGACCCCCTTTGTGTGTCCTTTGTCTGGCCTTTCTTACCAACACTTCTGTCCGGCTGCCTCGGGCCTCCTCTTGGTAAACTTGGCGCCAGTTTCCCTGACCCTATGTGGTGCCTTCCTAGCGGGTGGAGCAAGGGGCTGCGCCACATAAAATGTCAGAGCCTCCGGTTTCTAGCTGAGGGTCGTTTCCTGCCTCCACTAGTTCGGGGACCGGTCTCCCCCTTTGGCCTGACCCCTCCACGCAGGTGGATTCGGGCGTGCGGTGGCGACTCGCCCGTCCGCACCCCTGGGATCCCTTCATTCCTCGTTCCTGGAGCCTTCTCCGCTCCTCTTCCTTCCTTCTCCCTCTTGCAGGCCTGGGCCTCTGTTACTAGGCCCGCCTCCGGAGCAGAGCTCATGCAGAGCCCCTGCTCCCTGCCACTTCTGCTCAGACTTCTCTGCACTGAACTAAGATGGTGCCCACCTTTTATACTCCCTTCTCAATGCACCCAGGAACTGCTTCCTCCCTGCTCCTGCACTGCAGGGTTCCCCTTCCTCAGTGTTCCCTCCCCCCACTCCAGCCAGGGACAGGGACTGTCGTGCCCATCTCAGGGGCATATTGGTCGCCCTGCCCCACGGCAATGTGGTGTAATGCATGCAGGTGTCGGGTCCTGATCCACACTCCATCCTTATCTGAGAGTGAGATATCACACCTCTGGGTGAGGTGCAATACGTCTGTAGCAACCGAGCCCTCGGTGCTACAGTTCCATTTATCTTCAGCCTAGGTGACGTATTGTGATACAGGGCCGTGATATTGGCTATAAAAGGGTCCCCTAGACCCCTACCCCAAGCTTTTTAAGAGAATCATATATGGCGTGCCAGGAGACTCTATGGAATGCTTTCTCAGCATCCAACGAGAGTATCTACTTACAAATTTTTAACTGCATCTAGCCCAGGAAATACTTTGTGCCTAGTAGCAGTGTCTGCTAGTCAGCGGATTATCCCGGCTGTTAAGCAAGCTACACCACCTGTAGTTTGGACACTTAATTTTTTCAAAGGAAATGCTTCGGGACCACGGGATACTTAGTGAAGAGCATCAGGAGGCACCCCAAGGCATAGGGGCTGGGACTGGCACTAGGATGCCTTGCGGTGGACAGCCGAGCTCGATCCTTATAAAAGCTTTTTAACTGCAGCAGCTTTAGTGGACGCTACTGGAGCTGGAATTACGCGGCTGCTGGCATGAGACTTGCCCTCCAATAGATCCTTGTAAATGGATTTAAAGTGTATTCATTTAAATTAGAGGGACAATTTAAATTAAAAAGCTTAGAGCTGCCTCCACCACAGGGGGGCTCTCTCGACCCACCAGCGGACAGGCACCAGTATTGGGAGAGGGGGGCTGGCCGTCAGGGTTCACCGCGGCTCTGGCACAAACCCGGCGACACGGAGGTGGCACGGGCAGGAGCGGATTGGCCGTCTCGGCTTCTCACTTTTTGGATTTTAGAAGGGCATGACATGCCTATATCTGTGTCTCCCCCTCCTTTTACTCCTCCACCTCTTTTCTTTTCGCATGACTATATGTACTTGTCACTTTTCCATGTGTTAGTTGTGTCTTCTGAGCAGTTTGTCAGCTTTTGGACACCTTTGAAGGTGTTTTCTATGTGTTTCTATGTGTTTTTGTTTGCCTGCCATTGGTTTTAACGGTGTTCGAAGGTGTTCGACGAACAGTTCGACGAACAGTTCGGCGAACACACGGGTGTTCGACGAACCGAACCGAACTCGAACACTACGGGGGTGGCTCAACACTAATCAGGACACAGGTAGAAATCCAAACAGTAGAGAGCAAGTTCTCATATATGGCATTAAAAGTGATTGTAGCCTAAAAGACAAAGCCCCAATCAGCGCTAAACATATTGTAACCAAATCACTCAACGCGTTTCCCAACTGGACAGCCCCATAAGCAAACAGAAGACCGCTCAGAATTTGTATAATTGGACCAAAATGGAGAAAATGGTATAAAATAATAATAGAGCCATTTCTCACATGATAAATCCTGCACTACCGCACTGAAGTTAGCGACTACCCATGTGACCGCTGCAGCTAATCACTGTCCTTGTGGGATTTCTCTTATTCAGCCAATTTTTTATATATTGGAAAACCACATAAATGTGACTGGTATGGGTATAGAAGGGATGAGAATAAACGATGTTGGCAATCACGCCATGGAGTGGCTACAGATGTTTGACCCCCATAACGCTGACCCTAAGTAATAGTAATAAGCAGAATTAACTTCAGCCTATTGGTTTAACCCTCCACAACAGTGAATGGTCTCTCGTGTAGACCCTCGGGGAATGGAACCAAAATGATCGATATAGAAGAGTTTATATTCCATATGAATGATATATTCTAGTCATTATTACTCACTTTAGAAGTGTTTTTACAAAGCAGGCCCTTTATTAGCAATTCCTGAGAAACCAGGTATGCTATTATTAAGCTGAGCCACTAGTCAGCCAGGTGGATCGCCTGTGGTGTAAAACAACTACTAGTGAGTGATAGAAAGCCCTGGACCCCCGAGTATGAGCAATAAATAGCTGGGTCACTACAAGTACTGTACTCCACCACTGGGTCAAGCGGAAACACTACCTTATATATCACGCTGGTCATATAGTATTATATTTCCAAAAATAACATACATACTGGATGGTTTCAATGAATGAACTCTCCATACTATTTTCGGAAATAGATGGCCCGAAAAGTCTTTCTGTGATTTTGTGGATCCTTCTGTTGTAAAAGAAAAGTAGTGATAAATATTTCCCAGCAGCGAATGTATGACAGCGACCTCAGAGCCACAATGATGTGACATAGGTGACATATCGGAGAGATCGCACCACTCAGTGGCGCCCCCTGCAGTCACACTACACCCTATCTAATGGCAGCTTCCTCTCCCTACAGCTTCTTTCATCAGCTCAGGATGATGGACGGTTAAGTAATGTGTTTTATTACTGGACCCTTTAGTTTTTGATACAGTCTAAGACCTGAATTTATCAAAGCAATTTAACCAGAATTCTGGGATAAATTGTAAAATTTTAGTACAACTTGAAGTTGCGCAAATATTTAGCAGCTTTTGGCGTTTTGATATAATTTTCTCCCAAAATGTTGCATGCCACTCGTCAGATGCCCGATTGATGAAGAGGCAGACACCTCATCATGGGTCAGGAGCGTCTGACGCCACCACGTCCCTCATCAAGACCACAACGAAAATCACCGGTCTTTATGTATCTGAGCCTCAGTTTTTCTTTCTTAATATAACTCCGATCCAGTTTTTTCTTCTATTTATAAAAGTAACTGTTTCTTAAAGTTAGAATTAGTCACGGAGCTGAGTAATGCGGCCACTGGGTGTACTTGGTGCGTAAGTTCAAAATCTAAAAAAGTGACATTTTGGGTTTTCTTTTCAACTTTAATGTTACGAAGTAAAGAAGGGATGAGAATGATTTTAGGGAATTACTTTCTATTTCATCTGCACTCGTGTTTACATGTGAGGTCCATTTATAGGTTGAAATGAGATCTAGGTCCATCAAGTTCAACCTTTCTCCGCCAATTATACGTTTTTTCACTAAATTATCTACAACCCACAATGTTATGTGTTCTGAGGAAATCATACAGCCCTTTCTTGAAAGCTGTTATAGTGTCAGCCATTACTACCTCTTGTGGTCGGCATTCCACAGTCTTACTGCTCTGACTGTAAAGAACCCTTTCCTGTTTAAGTGCCGGAATCGCCTTTCTTCCACCTGTAATGAGTGCCCCTGGTCCTTAGTATGGTCTTTGGAAGGAATAAGTCATGTTCCAGTCCTTTGCATCGAGCACACTTATATTTATAAATGAGATCCCCTCTGATGTGTCTTTTTTCTAATCTAAACAAACCCAACTTTTTCAACCTCTCCTCATATGAGAGGCCTTCCATCCCTTGTAATAATTTAGTTGCCCGCCTTTGATCGGACTCTTACTTCTGAATATCCTTTTTAAAACATGGAGCCCAAAACTGGATCCTTTATTCCAGGCCTCACAAGTGATTTATAGAGGGGTAACAGTACGTAATGATCACAGGATTTTGTATACTTTTTATACACCCTAAAATCTTGCTTGCTTTTGCGGCTGCTGCTTGACATTGAGTTCTGCTGCTCAGCTTACTTGTAACCAGAATACCCAAGTCCTTCTCCTGCTCTGTAGTCCCGAGAATACTCCCATTTAATGTATATGCAGCAATAGGATTACTCCGTCCTAGGTGCATTACTCTACATTTATCTACATTAAACCTCATCTGCCAAGTGTTTGCCCATTCAGTCATCTTATCCAGATCATTTAGCAGGTCCATTGCTCTTATAAGATCACATTCCTACATCATACCTCCCAACTTTGAAAGACCGAAAAGAAGGTCATGTGTAGTGAGGGTACTTAGTCTTCTATCATAGTAGAATACCCCTGTATATGCCCCACTCCCACAGTATAAAACTTCTACAGTATGACACCCCCACGATGTCCCTCCATACAGTATGATAGCCCTGTGATGCATTCCCACCCATAGGATAATACCCCCTACACACACACACTACAATGCACCTACATATGATGCTCCAAAAAGTTGCAGCCCCACACAGTATGTTGCCCCTCGCACTATGATGCCTGCACAGTATAATGCCCTAAGGGGCTCCTTCACACTCAGAACAATGCCTCAAAATGCCCTCCCCAGTGTCCTCCCCACGACACTCAGAATAGTGCAATGGCTAAAAAACCTCACAATGCCTTGTCCCCATGATAAGTGTGAATCCACACGCTTGCTCTATTCTATGATGTATGAGGCTGGACGCTGCACGCATGATCTAGTGACATCACTATGTCTTCTGCACCAGACCTTAGAAGGCGTGGAGAACATAGGCCGTGTGGTGGTGCAGGGAGCTGACAGCTTTCTGCTCCACTATTCTATTCAACCATATCTATGAGGATACAGATAAGAAATGTGCCGACTTCCTGGGACATCTTCCCAAATCCGGCATCCTAGACAGGAGGTATGCTATAGAAAGCATACATACTTATAAATGTAACTCATGTCTTTCTAATGGAGCCATATACAAATGCTGAGCCATGGTCTATTTCTCCTGTTACCATTTTAAACAGTCAAATAAATAAAATGTATCTAATTTGTGTCCTATACATCTCCTAAACTGAGAAATGACTATATAGTATGTACAGACAGGGTTATATGATTTCTACCTGAATAAAAGCACTTACAGAGATTTCTCTATCTCATCCAGCTCTTTCTTTTCCTTTTCTAATCTCTCGAGTAACACTTGTTTGATTTCTTTCCTGTTGTACATGGAACATAATTATCATCTCATATGTAAGTATAGAAATATCAGCAATTTGAAGAGCATTAGTGAACAAATTCTGCCCCTTGACCTCCATCCAAAATACTTTGCCAACATTTTCCATCCACATCACACAAATTATACAATTTTGTCTATGTGGAGCTACCACTAGAGGGCGCTCACTGTATATGGACAGAAGAAACCTAGAAGGCAGGAGACATAAATAGACCTCATGGTTATTATATACTTCTGATATACGTCTATCTCAGACTTATTTAATGCTTTAATGACTGGGAAATTTTCCATTTTGGAACCTTCAGTTTTTACTCCCCTTCTTCCAAGATCCATATCCTTTTATTTTTTAGCTTACAGTCATTTCAGGACTTGAATTAGCAGATCGAATTCTAGTTTTGATGGACAACAATCACTTTACCATATAATGTACTGAAAAACGGAAAAAAAAGTCCAAAAGTGGTAAAATGGTGAAAAAAAGACAATTCATTATGACATGTATTATTTGGTAAAAATGGCCAGCAGTATTATTCTTTAGGTCAGAGTATGGTGATACCAAACTTATAAAGATTTTTTTTAGAATTTAGTGGTAAAAAATCATTTAAAACTTTGTAAACAAAAATAATTGGTTTGTGACACCATTTTCTGAGCCTTGCAACTGTAGACCTGAGCTTCCATTTTTATGGAGACCATTTTAGTGCTCATACGACATTTCAATTTATTTTTGGTGCATTTTTTGTGGGTGGTACAACATCCAAAGTTATATTCTTTAGTTTTGACGACTTTTTGGTGTTTTATGTGTGGTTAAAATTAGAGATGAGCGGTGTTCGACTCTAACTGTTCGCGAATCTCAAATCCGAGCTGTTTTGAGCGGTGTTCGAGCCGTTCGGCGAACACGAACGATTTGAAAAAAATCCGGCTGTTCGAGGTTATGTTCGATAACTGTTCGTGCACCAAAATCATAACTGGATTTTTTCACAGTAATGCTGATAATCAATGTTAATACGCAGTTTGAGTGTACAGCAGGGCGGGGGGAGGGACAGGGGATGGATTTCTGCATAAATAATGAAGATCTCCATTTTTCTTTCTCTTTCCCGTATTTACAGTGGGGAGGTGCAATCTGTCAGTCTATCAGCAGCGCACACACGCAGCGAAGTGCTTTTTTTCACACAAGCAAGGGCATGTGTCATTGGCTGTGTATGTCACATGTCTTTACCCTATAAGACCCAGCCATTTTCCCCATCGCCACCATTTTCTCACTGCTGCAGCTGCGTGTTAGACGGCACCGCTGTTGCTGTGTGCGCTATACTTTCAGTATTAATTTCAAGCCAATTTTCTCAGAAATATACAGATAGCTTGGGAGTAGGGAATAGTTGTGATTGCAGTCCTTTTGAGGACTAGGTTACAGCATTTCCTACGACTTTTAGCAGGCAGGTCTGTGCTCTTAAATAGACAGCTTGGGAGTAATGACTAGTTGTAATTGCAGTCCTTTTGAGGACTAGGTTACAGCATTTCCTAGGACTTTTTGCCAGGCAGGTCTGTGCCAGTGCTGTGCAAGTGTTTTTCACAGCATTTGGCTAAATCTAGCTAAGCAAATCCTTTTTGGCCTCTTGCAGTGTGTGTTAGTCAGTGGAGTAGCATATCTGTGTTGCAAGCTACACCACCTGTGTATAGAATACAATTTTTTTTACTGCACCTAGCCAAGTAATACCTTTTGGGCATAGCATCATTATTAGGCCATCTATACTAAGTTCCACCAGCTTGCAAATTACTAATAATTTTTATCTGCATCTAGCTCGGAAAATAATTTTGGGCTTGTAGCAGTGTGTGGGACTTATTCTATTAGTCCATCTATACTAAGCTCCACCAGCTTGCAAATTACAAATAATTTTTATCTGCATCTAGCTCGGAAAATAATTTTGGGCTTGTAGCAGTGAGTGGGACTTATTCTATTAGTCCATCTATACTAAGCTCCACCAGCTTGCAAATTACAAATAATTTTTATCTGCATCTAGCTCAGAAAATAATTTTGGGCATAGTAGCAGTGTGTGGTACTCATTGTATTAGGCCATCTATACCAAGCTCCACCAGTTTTGAAATTAATAATAATTTTTAGCTGCACCTTGCCTGGAAAATAATTTTGGGCATAGTAGTAGTGTGTGGTACTCATTGTATTAAGCCATCTTTACCAAGCTCCACCAGCTTTGAAATTAATAATAATTTTTAGCTGCATCTTGCCTGTAAAATAATTTTGGGCATATTAGCAGTGTGTGGTACTCATTCTATTGCGCCATCTATGCTAAGCTCCACCAGCTTTAAAGTTAATAATAATTTTTAGCTGCGTCTTGCCTGTAAAATAATTTTGGGCATAGTAGCAGTGTGTGGTACTCATTGTATTAGGCCATCTATACCAAGCTCCACCAGCTTTGAAATTAATAATAATTTTTAGCTGCATCTTGCCTGGAAAATAATTTTGGGCATATTAGCAGTGTGTGGTACTCATTGTATTAGGCCATCTATACTAAGCTCCACCAGCTTTGAAAGTAATAATAATTTTTAGCTGCATCTTGCCTGTAAAATAATTTTGGGCATATTAGCAGTGTGTGGTACTCATTCTATTGCGCCATCTATGCTAAGCTCCACCAGCTTTAAAGTTAATAATAATTTTTAGCTGCGTCTTGCCTGTAAAATAATTTTGGGCATAGTAGCAGTGTGTGGTACTCATTGTATTAGGCCATCTATACCAAGCTCCACCAGCTTTGAAATTAATAATAATTTTTAGCTGCATCTTGCCTGGAAAATAATTTTGGGCATATTAGCAGTGTGTGGTACTCATTGTATTAGGCCATCTATACTAAGCTCCACCAGCTTTGAAAGTAATAATAATTTTTAGCTGCATCTTGCCTGGAAAATAATTTTGGGCATATTAGCAGTGTGTGGTACTCATTCTATTAGGCAATCTATACTAAGCTCCACCAGCTTTCAAATTACTAATAATTTTTAGCTGCATCTTGCCTGGAAAATAATTTTGGGCATAGTAGCAGTGTGTGGTACTCATTGTATTAGGCCATCTATACCAAGCTTCACCAGTTTTGAAATTAATAATTTTTAGCTGCATCTTGCCTGGAAAATAATTTTGCGCATAGTAGTAGTGTGTGGTACTCATTGTATTAGGCCATCTATACCAAGCTCCACCAGCTTTAAAATTAATAATAATTTTTAGCTGCGTCTTGCCTGTAAAATAATTTTTTCGGCATATTAGCAGTGTGTGGTACTCATTCTATTAGGCCATCTATACTAAGCTCCACCAGCTTTCAAATTACTAATAATTTTTAGCTGCATCTTGCCTAGAAAATAATTTTGGGCATAGTAGCAGTGCGTGGTACTTATTGTATTAGGCCATCTATACCAAGCTCCACCAGCTTTGAAATTAATAATTTTTAGCTGCATCTAGCCCGGAAAATAATTTTTCTTCCCAATAGTGGTAGCAATAGAAATATGGGACCCGTGCCTGGCTAACAAAAATATACGCTTCATAACAAAAAACACCAGCCTAACGCACTGCATTAATAAGATGGCATCATCGTCTCCCCCAGTGCTAGGCCTACTACGCCAGCCAGCAATCCTGTGCCTAAAACACAATGTATGGGTCCGAGCTAGCCACGATGCTGAGGGGTCTAAAGCTGCTGCTAACGCTTTATCACAATTCAAATGGCAGATTTTCACAGAGCTCCTCCCCAACACCCACCCATTGGGCAACAGTTGCCCACCCTCCCTATGGGATCTAGTGGCGAATAGTTGATGCCATTAATCAGAGCGTCAGTTGCCCCGTCTATGTGGCAAGCATACAGTAAGGCATGGGAAGAGTGGACACGACTAGTAGCAGGCAGGCGGGTTGACCAATGTGAACAAGCCAGATTGCAAGTCACCATAGAATTTCTCCACCAGCTAATGATGAGGGGCATATCAGGGGCGTCAGCGCAGCGGTGTCTGACAGGAGTAGCATTTCACTTCCAACTACTGAATTGGGGAGATGCGACAAAGAGATTCATCATCAGACAATCCATAAAAGGGTGGAAAAGGGGTCAGCCAAGTCAGGAGTGTAGACGTCCCGCCCCGTGTCACTAAAACTGATTTCTCACATCATATCCCTAACACCATTAACATGACACTCACAATTTGAAGCAACACTGTCTACTGCATTTGCAATCGCCTTCTTCGGGGCGCTATGCATAAGCGAATTAGTCCCTCAATCCAAACTTACCACCAGTGGAGTCTTATTACACCAGGACGTAGTCATAGCCAATAATGCAATACGTCTACGCATACGCCAATCGAAAACGGTTTCAGCGGGCAGGGGCACTTGGGTACTTCTACAACCCACAAACGGTACACTGAGTCGGGTGACAATAGTAAAAACATATATAACCATCAGATCACAAAGTAATTTCTTCCTATCGCACATTGATGGAATGCCATTAACAAGATACCAGTTCCAAGCTATATTTAATAAATGCATAACATCGTCAGGGAACCACCCCAAAGATTATGGGACACACTCATTCCGCATAGGTGTGGCCACGGAAGCAGCAAGAGCAGGACTGTCAGAAACGGAAGTTCAGAGGATAGGGAGATGGCGATCCACGTGTTTGGCGAGATACATAAGACCGGACTTGTTATCCTAACGTGGTTTGTTTCTTTTACAGGTGACATTAAACCAACAGTGTGGGTGATAGGCCACTCGTATATATATTGGGCAGAAAAAAGGGCGAAAGTCCACCCAGGCGGGAGGAAATTAGAGTTTCATAACACATATTTCAACTGGAGAGGTATTAGAGGCCTGCTATGGCCACAGGTACTAATGGAGGTAATCAAGGTAGGGAGAGAGGCAAGAGGTCCGGTCATCTTAGTTATACAGGCCGGGGGAAAGGACCAAGGTCATCACAAGAGCGCATAACTAATGGCAATAATGAAACTAGACACTGAGCGCTTCAGAGAATTTTTCACAAAACTAACTATAATATGGTCAGAGATTGTGCCGATAGCGGTATGGCAAGGTGCGCGAGACATCACGGCCATCGAACGGACAAGGCGGGTAGTAAATATTCGGATGGCAAAATTTAGAAGAGACAGAGGCGGTGTAGTGATACAACACCGACAACTGGAAGGAGATAAAGCAGGCCTCATACGGCCCGACGGTGTTCACTTAATGGATATTGGACTGGACATATTCCTGTCAGGACTCCAGGACGGAGTGGAACAAGCGTTAAGAGTGATGGATGGGGGTCAGAGTCCTGCATACGAGTACGCAGGATCCTCCGTTGCCTGGAAATAGAAAGGACATGTTGGAGAGTTACACTTGTTGGCCAACTTGCCGGTGTGGAGACCCAGGGCATGCTGCAACAAGCTGAATTATTTTAGAAATAAAATGCCTTTCTAATGGAATGACTATAAAGAGTTAATAAAGCTGTGACCGATCCTCACCCATCCAGTTGTAAGAGTTACATTATTGTATTGTCAAGGAAAGGGGGGCGGTAGGGCAGCTGAGCGTCTGGGTTTGGTTGGGGTTCCCCACAGTCTGCCTAGGCTAGATGCATTTAAAAATTCTTATTAGATACACAGGCGGTGCAGCTTGCTTCGCAGCTGGGCTACTACGCCCAAAGTATTGCCTAGGCTAGATGCAGTTAAAAATTCTACACTGACTAGCAGACACTGAAGCTTTGGAGCAGACCTCTGAGTAAACAGCTCTTCAGACTCAACCATCTGTGTTACCCCAAGCCATAGTGTATGTAGTTTCTTACAGTTAAAAGGGGGGGGGGGGCGACCCAACCCACCTGGAATTGATGATGAAACGTCACGTAAAACACAGCAAGTGGACTCCAAAAAGAGTCTCCATTTTTTCCAAAAATTGTGGCACAGACACCACTTAAGTGGCATCAATTGCCCCAGAGTTGCTTAAAACGGTTGGTGAGGTGATTTTACCAAATCCTCAAGCTTTTAGTCTCCCCAGGATGACACAGGGGTAGAAAAGTCCTTACGGATGCATGATTTGTTCATCTTTATGAACGTGAGACTGTCTACATTCTCAGTGGAGAGCCGCGTGCGCTTATCTGTCAGCACACCACCAGCAGCGCTGAACACACGTTCAGAGAGAACGCTGGCTGCAGGGCATGACAAGATCTCCAAGGCGTGAGTGGCGAGCTCCGGACATTTTTCCAGATTGGAATCCCAAAATGAGCAAGGGTCCAGTGACACAGTCATGGCTTTGATGTTCACTTGGAGATACTCCTGTACCATCCTCTCTAGGCGTTGACTATGTGTCCGACTTCTTGTCTCCTGTGGCCTTGCAAAGGATGGTCTAAAAAAGTGGTGAAACGATTCCACAAAATTGCTGTTACCAGCAGATACTGTGTTACTGTTACGGTTTGAGTGATGAAAACTCGACAGTCCCACGGTTTGCAAGTTAGAACTGTGAGATTCACTACGTGCACCACTGGTGTTTTGTGGAAAAGCACATGTAAGATTCTGCAACAGCCTCTGCTGATACTCCTGCAAGCGTGAATCCCTTTCTATGGCAGGAATTATTTCGGCAAATTTACTTTTGTACCGGGGCAACCCAGTAGCCGGGATTACTTCGAATTCTGACAATCCAAGGGTCATGTTGCAGGTAGTGCAGCAAGAAGGCATGCGTCTTGCGCATCCAGGAGGACCAAGTCCTTGTTGTGTTGGTAGCGAGGTAAGAATCATGCTTCCTTCCTCTGCCCTCTCCCCCCAACCTCACACAGCAGAAATGTGATCAAGGTCTCCCTCATCTGATGAGTCTTACATGCCCATCACCAGTTCGTCCTCCACTTCTTCCTCGGCTGCTGCACCTTCCTCAACAGTTTGGCTGCTACCATGCGCCCTGGTTAATCCCTCTCCCCCACCCTCCCATGCCTGCTGCCTTGGTGCTGCCGACCGTCTGGACCTTGGAGATGTTATCCCTTCCGCATACGACTCCTCCTCTACTTCCTCCACCTCCTCTTGTCCCACCACCTGACTCTGAATTCTGTTTAACGTGTGCTCCAGCATGTAAATCACCGGAATAGTCATGCTGATAATGACATAGTCAGCACTAAACATCTTCGTCGCCATTTCAAAACTGTGCAGCAGGGTGTGTGGCGCCCATGAGGGTTCAGTCGCCACAGAGGTACTGCATCTCACCCAGAGGTGTGGTATCTCACCCTCAGGTAAGGAAGGAGTATGGATCGGGACCCTAACACCTGCATCCAACACATACCCGCAGTGGGGGTAGGGCGAGATTGCTCCTAAGGGAGAGCACAGTCCCAGGTCCCTAGCTGGCGGGAGGGTCCTATGTAGTGGGTGTGGGTGGAGAAAGCAGCTTAGGGGAGCACATGACAGGGAGAGTATATATAGGAAGCTATCTTAGAAAGAGCAAGCCAGTCAGAGGAGGAAAAGTGACAGGAGCAGAGGTTCTGCATGAGCTCTGCTCCGGAGAAGGGCCTAGCCTGGGAGGCCCAGGACTGAAGGAGAGAAGAGAGGAGTGGGAGCAGGAAGGCTCCAGGAACCGAAGGGACCCTAGGGGTACGGGCCGTGCAGAAGGCCACCCATACGCCCGCTTCTACTAGGAGGTGGAGGGGTCAGGCCAGATAAGGGGAACAGGTCCCTCAACTAGCGGAGAAACAGCAAGGCTCAACTAGAAACCGAAGGCTGCAGCATTTCATGTACTGCAGGCCAAAGTCCACACCAGTCTCACTAAGAAGGTAGCCACATAGGACCCAAGGGACGGAACACACGTCGCCCGGCAAGGCCCGAGGATACCGGATAGAAGTGTCACTGGGTGTGAGGTGCAGGGAGAAGGCCAGAGAAAGGACACACAGAAGGGGGTCCTGCAAAATACTCCGGAGCTATCTGGGGGTGGACAGAGCCCCTCACTGAGTACGCACAGCACGACGGGGGAGATTGCTCTGGTACCTGTAATCTGGACTGCAACAACTGTGAGTAAAGATCTTGGGACTGCATCACACGGACTTTGTGTTCATTACTGACTCCCTGCACTACAACCACCATAATCCACCCACACTGCCCTGAAGCTACACTCTTCCTGTGGGGAGTAATAATACCATTGCTGCAAAACCACCAGCTTCAGAGGACTGTTCCGCAGCGGCGGCCCCTTTGACCGCACTCCACAGGTGGCGTAGTCGGACATTATAAAACCCATATATGCAAATTACCCTTGGATTGACCGCCCTGGGTCACGGACCGGGTCACCGCCACAGTGACTACAACCCCCAGCGTCTACCGGCCCGGCTCCGGGTACCCCACAGCCCAGGGGGCGCGTCAACTTCATAGGTCCCTGATCTGAGACCACTCCTGCAGCGTGATTTGCCCCACCTCTGGATCTCGTTGGCCCAGGCTATACATCAGAACGCATTGCACCAGGGCTTGTCGGTGCTGCCACAGTCACTGCAACATGTGCAGAGTTGAATTCCACCATGTCGGCACATCGCATTTCAGCTGGTGAACTGGCAGGCCCAACGACTTCTGTAGAGATGTAAGTCGTTCAGCTGCGGGATGCGAACGGCGGAAGTGAGCACACAGCGACCGTGCCCTCTGCAGAAGGCCATCTAGTCCGGGATAGTGGGCTAAAAATTGCTGGACAACCAGGTTCAACACGTGAGCCATACAAGGCACGTGTGTGAGATTGCCCCAGCGAAGGGCCGCACCCAGGTTTGCAGCATTGTCGCACACGGCCTTCCCTGGTTGCAGGTCCAGTGGAGACAACCATTCAACCATTCATGAAACTGGGTCTCCAGAGCTGACCACAACTCCTCAGCTGTGTGACTCACATTTCCCAGACATTTCAAAGTAAACACTGCCTGATGCCATTGAGCCCTGCTGCCAGCATAATAAGGAGGTGTGCAGGATTCCTTCTGCGTAGTTAGAAAGCGGGTGGCATTACCAGACATGCTTTGGGTCCAGGTGGAGGACCGAGAGGAGGTTGAGGAGGCAGAAGCCGTGGGGAACTTCTAGATAAAGAGGATTGACGTACAACTCTTGGGGACAGCAAGACTTGGACAGCAGCCCCTTGTCCTGCTGTCACCATAGGTACCCAGTGCCCAGTCAGCGACATGTAACGCCCCTGTCCATGCCTACTCGTCCAAGTGTCTGTGGTGAAATGCACCCTGTCACACACAGAGTTTCTCAAAGAAGCGGTGATGTTGTGTGCGACATGCTGGTGGAGCGCAGGCACACCTTTCTTTGAGAAGTAGTGCCGACTGGGCATCTGGTACTGGGGCACTGCGACGGACATAAGGTCTCGAAAATCCTCTGTGTCCACCAGGCGGAAAGGCAGCATTTCTGTAGCCAACAGCTTTCAGATGGTGAAATTCAACCTCTTAGCTTTGTCATGGCTAGGAGGAAATGGTCTTTTACTTGTTCACATCTGAGGGACCGAGGGCTGGCTGTTGTGCTTAGACAGGGTTGAGTAGGGTGTCCCCGGCAAACTGCCGGTCTGTGAGGAAGATGCAGGCGGAAGAGTTAGGTTGCCTTGATCCAAAGGTGGTGCTCTCGATGTCGGAGAGCGCTCAACACCAGCTGGTGTTTCCACTTCCAAATGAAATGATGACCTGCCAATCACACTGGCTGTTGCGGGTAAAGAGGTGGCAGGTCTGTGTCCAAAAACATGTGTGACTGCTGTCCCCCCAGTCACAGAGGATGAAGAGGCCGCGGCTGCACAAGATGGGGCAAACGGTGTTTGGCCCGGCCCGCTAGGCCGCATTGTAGCACAGTGAGCTTCCCACTGCAACTTATCCATATGACGGTTCATGCATGAAGTACTCAAACTATGGATTTTTTGGCCTCTACTTAGCTTTTGGTGACAAATATTACAGATAACACGAGTTGGGTCATCCTTATCGATCTGAAAAAATACCCAGGCTATGCAAGGCTTAGAGCCCATGCGACCTGAAGAGCCACTACGACTTGTGGTCAGAGGCAGAGTTGTAGTTGAGGATGCAGTTGTTGACGTGCTTCCAGTACTCCGTCTCTGTCCAGGAAGGCACAACCTAACCTCGTCGTCAATAGCATCTGTGACGCCCAGCTGCGCTTGGTATCACAGATCCTAGAAGAGTGCATTGATGGAATCCTCCACAAGAGGCCCCCATAAACATTCACACATCTCCACCTTCCACCTCAGACCAGCAGAGGGAGCCCGTTAGGGATATAAATAGGGAAGGTGGAGCTAGGCAGTTCAGTTCCTCTGAAGAGTTCCTGCAGTAGAGAAGCCTAAGAGAGGTCAGTCTGCAGTGGAGCTCAGTCTAGTCTAGAGAACTCAGTTAATAGTTCAGCAGTGGAGCACGAGGCTCCTGCTAGCTAGATTCAGGGAGCCCAGTTACAGCTTAAGGTGTGCCGGCACCATAAGATCGGTGAAGCGCGGCAAGCTGCCGTTAGTGTGTATAGCCTAGTGAGGGCCCGAGTAGGTCGATGGCGAGTGGAGAGTTAGTACATAAGGGACAGAGGAGCTTAACCAGCTCACCCCGAAGCATTTACCGGACACCGGATCCGAGCTTACAGGGATCTCTATGACCCAGTAAGGCATAACCGGAATCCCTGGAGAACTACAAGTCCCAGGATCGCTAAGGTGCTGATACGTAACAGAGCCAGGAGACACTTAGGCCCCGCATACTGGGAGCGTGAACTCCAAGACAAGGCCCTACCACAAGGTCAGACAGCGCAGGACAGAGACAAAGTTAGGCCTAGCTCCAGGCAGGTCAGAAACTTACTACGCAGAGGCAAGAAACAGGAGGCCCTACACCCGCTCATTGGGGAGGATCTTGATATGCACCCTTCACCCTACAGTGCTTCGGGATGTGCCTGAATTTCCACCAGTAAAAGGTACTCAAGTGACTACCGTGTCCATTCCCGTTCTTGCTCTGATCCAGCTGGGTCTCGCCTGTCCTGCATTCCCCCTGCATACGCTTTTCTGAGGCCTAGCTCCACCTGTGGGGAGCTATACCATCGAGCTGCCTTATCACCGGCCTCAGTGGACTGCTGCAGCGCTGGTGCTTCTCACCAGATGCCACAGGTGGCGTCACGAACTGTTATAAAATTAACAGTTATCCACCCTTTTAAAGAGTGACCCCAGGGTACGGGCCCGGGAGCCGACCACCGCGACATCCCCAAGGCCAGGCAAAGGCCCCGGTACCGAGTCATCCCCATCCCCTGGGCTAGTCACATCCTCCTCCACCTCCTCTGCTGACCTCATCGACTGGCTGACTGTGGGTTGACAGTAAGTGGGATCTCCAACCTCGTCATCATCACCCTGTGTGTTCTCACACCTGTCGTCCTCAGAGCCAACCTCTTCCTGCCTTGACCGAAAAGTCAAGTTGTCGCTCCAATCAGGTATTTGAGTCTCATCATCGTCTTCATCATTGTCTCCACCAACAGGTGTTACAGTTTTGGAACGAGGGTCTATATTATGCTCAGAACCTTCTTCATCTGGTCCTGGATCCGACTCATAAAGATTCTGGGCATCAGTGCAGATCATTTCCTCGTCTGGATTAACAGAAGCTCTGGAGCAGACCTCCGTTTCCCAGGCTATAGTATGAGTAAACAGCTGTGCAGACTCAACCATCTGTGTTAGGGTATGTGCACATGATGCAGAAATGCTCAGGATTTTTTCCTGAGCGTTTCTGCATCTCTCTGGCAGGAAAAAACACATGCGGATTGTACATGCGGTTTCCTGCCAGGGACATGCGGAAATGAAGCGGTCTTCACTTTAATTTCCGCATGCGGGTTGACAAGCGCTTGCTAGAGGTGGGTAAAAGTAGCCCACGTCCCTGAGTGTACCGTGTGGTGCTCACCCGTATGGCCGGTGATTCGGGGCCTTCTAGTGGCTTCCGCTCCACGACGGCGGAGCTGGTCCCACGCGTGTGACCGTGCCTTCGGGTTTCTTGGCCAGAGGACCTGAAATCCCCTGCCGGTCGGTTTCTGCTGCTGGGTAAGGATTAATCCCCACAGCCTCGGACTCCGGGTCCGGTGGTAACTCTTCAATCAGGGCGAGCTCTTCAGCTGCCAGCCCCTGATTCCTTTTAGCACTGCTCCCACTGAGCTCCTGATCTTTCTTTCCTATAGCTGCTCCTCTTCTTAACTAACTAACCCTGCCTCAGCCCCAGTTTTATATAGGGGAAGTTCTTCCCCTCCCAGGACTGGGCAGGAGGTGTGGCATGCACAGGATTCCTGACCAAGAGACCTCCCACCTGCTCTCAGACATAACATTGCTATTACTGTGGAGACCAGACCCCTGGGGTGCCACGTTCCCCCCTAGTGAAATTTAGTACTCCGGGACTAAACATACTTTTGTAAACATAACAAGTAAAAACAAAAACAGTACAATAAAGAAAAACACATTAGGATGGTCACGGCATGTCCGCAACCGGGTGCAGTCTTTGAAGAAAACAAAGGTGTCCATTTCACCAACACAGGGAGACGTAACCAGGTAGGGGTCTGTCCTGCCCCGAGTCCTTAACAGTCTTTCAGTCTGTCCTGGGTTACGCTCCAACTATATACACAAAGGATTCCCGGTAAATCCACCAAAGACTCCTATAAATAACTAGAAACACAAAATTATACACAAGCAACAATAAACAGGTAAACATTAATAAAATATCTTGAACATTTAGATCCTCCACCGTATGGGCAACTGGCCTCTAGTGACCCTAGTGGACCTACGGAGCTGGTTGATTGGTCCTGAGCTACAGGGTATAGGAGCTGTCAAGGGTAAACTGGGCAGCCGTCTACGGACTCTTTGGCTCACTAGGGGTATGGCAGGCTCACTATAAGCAGAGGGTTGATTTTCCTGGTCTGCTTGTGTGGGGCCTTCTGCCTCCTGGACCGGCTGTTCTTCCAGTTCTACCTGTGTCTCCGTAGGCACTTGGGATGCTGGTTGGAGGAACGTGAGGACGGGTACCACAACAGCACCATTGACTTGAGTCCAAGACCGAGGGAAGTCTCCGAGCACAGTACTAACCATATCTTCCCTTTCCTCTGCGGGTCGAGGGTCTTCTTGTTCTTCTTCAGGGCTTCGTAGCTGTTCGGGACACTTCTTCAGGTGATCTCGGGAGACAATGGCTGTGGTTTCTCCTCCATCCTTACTGATTATGCAGACTTTCGGGTTCTCATGGCTTGAGGGCAGTACGGTGTACGGGTCCTTCTCCCACTGGTCGTCCAACTTGTGGAGGCGTCTCTTCCTCTTCAAGACCTGCTCTCCAGGTACCAGGGGAACAGCGGGAGCATACTGGTTGTAAGTCTTCTCCTGTCTTTCTCTAGCTTGACAGAGACTTCGCTCCACGCTCTCCTGTACTTTCCGGTACTGCTGCTGCCTTTCTGTGTCCCAGTCTGCTTCTGGTGAAGTGTCCTCGGGTGTCAGGACTCCCATCTCCAGATCAACAGGAAGCTTACCAGGTCTTGCTCTCATTAGGTAAGCCGGGGTACAGTTGGTTGAACCTACCGGGATGTGGTTGTATAGGTCCACCAGATCAGGCAGTTTCTCAGGCCACAGACTGCGTTCCTCCAGGGGCAATGTTTTCAGAAGATCTATCACCACCTGGTTCATTTTCTCGCAGAGCCCATTGGTTTGCGGATGATAGGGTGTTGTTCTTATCTTCCGGCAGCCATACAGAGTACAGAACTCCTGGAAGACTTCCGCTTCAAAGGCAGGTCCCTGGTCCGTCAGCACCTGCTCCGGGTATCCATGTGGACGGCAGAAGTGCTGCTGGAAGGCTCTAGCTGCTGTTTGAGCCGTTAAGTCCTTGACCGGGACCACCACCAGGAACCGGGAGTAATGATCTACGATTGTGAGGGCGTAGACATACCCAGATCTGCTTGGAGCCAGTTTCACATGGTCCAGGGCTACCAGTTCCAGTGGCTGTCGGGTGATGATGGGCTGCAAGGGAGTCTTCTGGCTGGCACGGTCCTTCCTTCTTAGGTGGCACGGTCCACAGTCTCTGCACCACCTCTCGATGGTTCCCCTCATGCCTACCCAGTGGAACCGCCCGCGCAGCAGGAACTCCAGCTTCTTCCACCCGAAGTGCCCAGCTCCGTCGTGGTATGCCTCCAGTACCATAGCCGCGTCTCTTCTTGGCACCACTACTTGCCAGATCAGTTCATGCGTCCGGGAGTTAACCATTCTGCGGCACAACTTCCCCTTGTAAAGGAACAGTCGACTCTTCTCAATCCACAGTTGCTTGGCCTCCTCCGGAGCGTCTGGGTCAAGGCGGGCATCTGGCTGAGTCAGCATCTCCTTCACCAGTCGGACGGCGGGGTCACTGTCTTGCGTTTCCGCCCAGTTGTAATGAGGTAAGGGGTTGAACGTAGCGGATTGCTTACTCCTTACACGGTGGGAATACTGGATAGTCCCATGCCGGTGGAACGCGGGAAGTTCAACCTCCTCCAGTTCCTCTGGATCTTCCCCCACGTCCGGTAGGTTTGGCATTCTGGAAAAGGCATCCGCGTTGGTATTGGAGCGTCCTGCCCGGTATTTGATTGTGAACTCAAAGTTGGACAGGCGGGCCATCCATCTCTGCTCCAGGGCACCGAGTCTTGCTGTGTCCAGGTGTGTCAACGGGTTGTTATCCGTGTACACGGTGAACCGGGAAGAGGCGAGGTTGTGCTTAAAGCGTTCGGTGACTGCCCACACCACTGCCAGGAACTCTAGCTTGAATGAGCTGTAATTCTCAGGGTTTCTTTCGGTGGGTCGCAGTTTTCGGCTGGCGTAAGCAATTACTCGTTCTTTCCCCTGCTGGATCTGGGACAGTACGGCTCCTAGCCCGATGTTACTTGCGTCGGTGTAGAGGATAAAGGGCTGGCTGTAATCCGGGTACGCCAGGATTTCATCCCCCGTGAGGGCCATCTTCAGCTGGCGGAAGGACTCTTCTTCCAGCTTCTCCCATCTGAAGGGCGGCTTCTGGTTCTTGGCCTTCCTGGACTGGCCTATCAGGAGGTCCTGCATAGGAGCTGCCTTTTTGGTGAAACCGGGAATGAATCTTCGGTAGTAGCCTACCAACCCGAGGAACTGCCGCACTTCCTTTACGCTGGAGGGGCTTGGCCATTCCTTAATTGCGGTGATCTTATCAGGGTCGGGAGCCACTCCGTCAGCACTCACCACGTGTCCCAGGTACTGCACCTTTGGTTTCAGGAGGTGACACTTGGAGGGTTTCACCTTTAGGCCGTAGTTTGCCAGGGCTTCGAACACTTCTGCCAGGTGTTTCAGGTGGTCCTCGTAGGTCTTGGAGTAGACGATGACATCGTCCAGGTATAACAGGACCGTCTCGAAGTTTCGGTGTCCCAGACAGCATTCCATCAATCGTTGGAAGGTTCCTGGTGCGTTGCAGAGTCCAAACGGCATGCAGGTAAACTCGCTAAGTCCCATCGGGGTGGTGAATGCGGTCTTCTCCCGGTCCGCCTCTGCTACAGGAACCTGCCAGTACCCGCTAGTGAGATCCAAAGTGGAGAAGAAGTTAGCAGATTTTAAAGCAGCCAAAGACTCCTCTATCCTTGGTAAGGGGTACGCATCTTTGTGTGTGATACGGTTGATTTTCCGGTAATCTACACACATTCTCATGGTGTTGTCTTTCTTTTTAACTAAGACTAGTGGAGCTGCCCAGGGGCTACAGCTATCCCTGATTACCCCAGCCTCCTTCATGTCTCTAAGCATCCCCTTGGCGTGTTGGTAGTGTGCAGGGGGTACGGGTCGGTATCTCTCCTTTATGGGAGGATGGTCTCCCGTGGGGATGTGGTGTTCTACCCCCTTTACTCGCCCGAAGTCTAACGGGTGTTTACTAAACACTCTCTCGTACTCTTGAACCACCCGATAGACTCCCTGTTTCTGGTGTGAGGGAGTGGAGTCAGTACCCAAATGTAGTTGCTGACACCAGTCCTCTATTGTTTTCTTAGAGCCGTTACCTTCCTCTGGTTGAGATGGAGGCAAGGGTTCCACGGCCTGTACAGAATTCTGGTTTATGGTGAACAATTTAGCTAGCGTGGCATACTGGGGCAGGTGTACTTCTCTCTTCCCGATGTTTATTATGCGAACGGGCACCCTCCCATGGCGTACATCAACCACCCCCCGTGCTGTCAAAATGGTGGGCCTACTGTGTGAGTAGACGGGTTCTACCATTGCTTGGTAGTCTCTACCTCTTAGACCAATAGCTGCCCGGCACCAAATCATCATTTCACTTTTTGGGGGCATGGCAATAGGGAAAGGGTCACACATTCTCACGCTTCCAATCTCACCACCGGAGAGTTTCACCTGTTGCCGCCGCATCAGTGCCCGGATCTCTTTTTGGAGCACTCGCTGCTGGCCGGAGCTGGCGTTCTTGGCAACCTGCTGTAAAATGAAAATCACGTCTGCAAGACAATTTTCAATCACATTAGTTCCTAGCGTTATCTTTGGGTGACTCTCGCGCTTGTCAATGTCTACAATGATCAGTCCCTGTGCTGCCAGTTCGACTCTACCGACTTTAATGGTCATCTCTTTGAATCCGATCTGTGGCACGGGTTGACCATTGCTGGCGATGATACTCAAGTCGTCGTCAGGGTAGCGGGTTATATCCGAGTCATTCCAGTACTGCTTGAAGAGCACGTACGGGATGGTGGTGACCTGTGACCCGGTGTCAAGTAGGGCACTCATAGGAATGCCATCCAGTACCACAGGCAAGACTGGACGTCCTCCCACATATTTGTCACGCCAGTTCGATGGGCCTGGTGATCTTATTCCTAGGGGTCGGCCCTCTACCCCAGGTTGTGCCAGTTTAAAGGACAGTACCTTGCCATATGTCCGGGTTGATTGCAGCGGCGGCAGATGGGTTGTCCGTCCTCGTTGTATCGGTCGCTGGGTCTTCCTCTGGCCGGTGGGGTCCTCCTTGGTCGACGCCATGGGATGTCCTCCGGTCCGGATGCCAGCTGGATCTTCCCTGGAGCAGAAACCTGTAACGACTGCACAGTTCGGGTTAGCGCGGCAACGCTTTTAGCTAGCTCTTGGACCTGATGTTGAGGTCTGGAGCCGGGTCATTGTTCAAAGCCTGCGCATCAGCTCCCACAGGCCCTGCCGACAAGGGCGCCGCCTCCTGGTGGTAAGCGGTAGTAGGGCGCCTGTGGGTCACAACGCCACCCGGTGCCGGTTCTCGGAGCACCCGGATGGCTCTGTCCTTGAACTGTGCAAAGTCCAGATGAGGATCCTGTAAGGCCATTGCCCGCAACTGGGTTCGGTGGGCATTGCAATATAGTCCCTCTATAAATTGTTCGGTCAACAGCCTGTCCTCGTTTCCCACGCCGTCAGGGTCGGTCTGCTTAATGGCTCTCAGGGCCTCTTGTAGGTTTAAAGCATAGTCTCTTATACTCTCATGTGCTCGCTGTTTGCGCCCGTAGAATCTAAGCTTAATCTCGGCTGAGGTGCGGGTATCAAAGGTGTCCTTCAGCCGGGTTAATATCCCTGCGACAGTCCTCCTCCCAGGTGGCCAGGACTTTACCTCCCTTTGGGCTGCCCCGGTTAGTTGGGCCACCAGGATGCTCACTTTTTGCTCTTCTGTGAGGGGGTACACCTGGAAGAGGCTATCCAGCTTTTCTCTAAAGTCATTCAGGGTATGTGACTCCCCTGAGTACTGGGGTAGCCAGGCTGCCCCCGGGATATAGGGCATAGTGAAAGGCATGACCGCAGCAGCGGTGGCGCTGGCGGTGGCTGCGGCAGTGAAGCTCTCCTCCGTATCCGACATCTTCCTCCCCCCTAGTGGACCGTGGCCTACCTTGCGATGATCCTCTTCCGTAGGCCGCGGCTCCGCAGTGGATCATCAGGGTCGAGGACCTTCCGTCGCGCTCCTGTGACGTCGGCGTCTGCTGGGCTCCTTCCAGGACCTTACGCAACGTCCGGACGTGAGGCGGGGCTTCAGTTCTCGCGGGCTTTTCGGAGTCCACGCCCCTCTTCTTCCCGCGCGGCGCCCTCAAGATGGCGCCCAATGGCGGGAAAACTCCACGGATGGCGGGAAGAAGGCAGAAGATGGCGTCCAACGGCGGGAAGACTCCACGGATGGCGGGAAGAAGGTAGAAGATGGCGTCGGATGGCGGGAATCTTCACCACAGGTAAGTTTAAAAGTCTCTTTTTCAGGCGCGCAGTACCCGGTGGTTGCGGGCACGGAATCCTGCCGACTACGCCAAAAGTTGACGCGCCCCTGGGCCTGAGTCGCGCAGCGTTGCGCACGCGGGAGCCTACCCGGAGCCGAATCTGATAGGGGTAGTAGTCTCGTGGCGGTGACCCGGTCCGTGCCCAGGGAGTCAAGCTGAGTGGCAGTTTTTAGCAGAAGATGGTACGGTGTTCGACTACGCCACCCGTTGAATGCGGCTATGAAGCCGCCGCTGCAGGGCAGACCGCTGAGGCCGGTGGTAAGGTCGTGCAGCATAGCTGGTAGAACCCCCAACGGGGGGGGTATGGCCTCAGGGCAACCGACGTGTTAGAAGGGGGTAGCAGGAACCACTCAGAGACGGTGCGGTGTAGTTCTGGGTCTTTACTGGTGACAAAGTAGACCCTCCCGGAGTACTGTCTAGCGATCGGGGCCTGGTCAGTCCGTGAGCTGATGGGATCTCCCCTGGCCAGGCGGAGTTGTAGGCCTCCCCAACTAATCGTACTCTTCTGGCTACCTTGCTAGAGGCGGGTAAAAGTAGCCCACGTCCCTGAGTGTACCGTGTGGTGCTCACCCGTATGGCCGGTGACTCGGGGCCTTTTGGTAGCTTCCGCTCCACGTCGCGGTGCTGGTCCCTTGCGTGTGACCGTGCCTTCGGGTTTCTTGGCCAGAGGACCTGAAATCCCCTGCCGGGCGGTTTCTGCTGCTGGGTAAGGATTAGTCCCCACAGCCTCGGACTCCGGGTCCGGTAAGAACTCTTCAATCAGGGCGAGCTCTACAGCTTCCAGCCCCTGACCTCTTTTAGTACAGCTCCCACAGAGCTCCTGATCTTTCTTTCCCTATAGCTGCTCCACTACAGACCAGACTGTGTCTCTGTCTGTGTTCTCTCACTCTACTCACTAACCCTGCCTCAGCCCCAGCTTTATATAGGGGAAGTTCTTCCCCTCCCAGGACTGGGCAGGAGGTGTGGCATGCATAGGATGTCTGACCAGGAAACCTCCCACCTGCTCACAGACGTAATATTGCTATCACTGTGGGAACCAGACCCCTGGGGTGCTACATTCCCCCCTAGTGAAATTTAGTACTCCGGGACTAAACATATTTTTGTAAAACATAACAAGTAAAAACAGAAACAGTACAATAAAGAAAAACACATTAGGATGGTCACGGCGTGTCCGCAACCGGGTGCAGTGTTTGAAGAAAACAAGGGTGTCCATTTCACCAAGAGACAGGGAGCCGTAACCAGATAGGGGTCTGTCCTACCTCGAGTCCTTAACAGTCTTTAGTCCACTCCTGGTTACGCTCCAACATATGTACAAAGGATTCCGGATAATCCTTAAATGACACCTATAAAATAACTAAAAATACACAATTATTTACAGGCAACAATAAACAGGTAAATACAAATAAACAGTCTAAACACTTAGATCCTCCAACGTACGGGTAACTGGCCTCTAGTGGCTCTAGTGGACCTACGGAGCTGACTGACTGGTCCTGAGCTACCAGGTGTAGGAGCTGTCAAAGGTAAACTGGGCAGCTGTCTACGGGCTCTTTGGCTCACTAGGGGTACGGCAGGCTCACTATAAGCAGAGGGTTGATCCTCCTGGTCTGCTTGTGTGGGGTCTTCTGCCTCCTGGACCGGCTGCTCTTCCAGCTCTACCTGTTTCTCCGTAGGTACTTGAGATGCTGGTTGGAGGAAGGTGAGGACGGGTACCACAACTGCGCCATTGACTTGAGTCCAAGACCGAGGGAAGTCTCCGAGCACAGTACTAACCATATCTTCCCTTTCCTCTGCGGGTCGAGGGTCTTCTTGTTCTTCTTCAGGGCTTCGTAGCTGTTCGGGACACTTCTTCAGGTGATCTCGGGAGACAATGGCTGTGGTTTCTCCTCCATCCTTACTGATTATGCAGACTTTCGGGTTCTCATGGCTTGAGGGCAGTACGGTGTACGGGTCCTTCTCCCACTGGTCGTCCAACTTGTGGAGGCGTCTCTTCCTCTTCAAGACCTGCTCTCCAGGTACCAGGGGAACAGCGGGAGCATACTGGTTGTAAGTCTTCTCCTGTCTTTCTCTAGCTTGACAGAGACTTCGCTCCACGCTCTCCTGTACTTTCCGGTACTGCTGCTGCCTTTCTGTGTCCCAGTCTGCTTCTGGTGAAGTGTCCTCGGGTGTCAGGACTCCCATCTCCAGATCAACAGGAAGCTTACCAGGTCTTGCTCTCATTAGGTAAGCCGGGGTACAGTTGGTTGAACCTACCGGGATGTGGTTGTATAGGTCCACCAGATCAGGCAGTTTCTCAGGCCACAGACTGCGTTCCTCCAGGGGCAATGTTTTCAGAAGATCTATCACCACCTGGTTCATTTTCTCGCAGAGCCCATTGGTTTGCGGATGATAGGGTGTTGTTCTTATCTTCCGGCAGCCATACAGAGTACAGAACTCCTGGAAGACTTCCGCTTCAAAGGCAGGTCCCTGGTCCGTCAGCACCTGCTCCGGGTATCCATGTGGACGGCAGAAGTGCTGCTGGAAGGCTCTAGCTGCTGTTTGAGCCGTTAAGTCCTTGACCGGGACCACCACCAGGAACCGGGAGTAATGATCTACGATTGTGAGGGCGTAGACATACCCAGATCTGCTTGGAGCCAGTTTCACATGGTCCAGGGCTACCAGTTCCAGTGGCTGTCGGGTGATGATGGGCTGCAAGGGAGTCTTCTGGCTGGCACGGTCCTTCCTTCTTAGGTGGCACGGTCCACAGTCTCTGCACCACCTCTCGATGGTTCCCCTCATGCCTACCCAGTGGAACCGCCCGCGCAGCAGGAACTCCAGCTTCTTCCACCCGAAGTGCCCAGCTCCGTCGTGGTATGCCTCCAGTACCATAGCCGCGTCTCTTCTTGGCACCACTACTTGCCAGATCAGTTCATGCGTCCGGGAGTTAACCATTCTGCGGCACAACTTCCCCTTGTAAAGGAACAGTCGACTCTTCTCAATCCACAGTTGCTTGGCCTCCTCCGGAGCGTCTGGGTCAAGGCGGGCATCTGGCTGAGTCAGCATCTCCTTCACCAGTCGGACGGCGGGGTCACTGTCTTGCGTTTCCGCCCAGTTGTAATGAGGTAAGGGGTTGAACGTAGCGGATTGCTTACTCCTTACACGGTGGGAATACTGGATAGTCCCATGCCGGTGGAACGCGGGAAGTTCAACCTCCTCCAGTTCCTCTGGATCTTCCCCCACGTCCGGTAGGTTTGGCATTCTGGACAAGGCATCCGCGTTGGTATTGGAGCGTCCTGCCCGGTATTTGATTGTGAACTCAAAGTTGGACAGGTGGGCCATCCATCTCTGCTCCAGGGCACCGAGTCTTGCTGTGTCCAGGTGTGTCAACGGGTTGTTATCCGTGTACACGGTGAACCGGGAAGAGGCGAGGTTGTGCTTAAAGCGTTCGGTGACTGCCCACACCACTGCCAGGAACTCTAGCTTGAATGAGCTGTAATTCTCAGGGTTTCTTTCGGTGGGTCGCAGTTTTCGGCTGGCGTAAGCAATTACTCGTTCTTTCCCCTGCTGGATCTGGGACAGTACGGCTCCTAGCCCGATGTTACTTGCGTCGGTGTAGAGGATAAAGGGCTGGCTGTAATCCGGGTACGCCAGGATTTCATCCCCCGTGAGGGCCATCTTCAGCTGGCGGAAGGACTCTTCTTCCAGCTTCTCCCATCTGAAGGGCGGCTTCTGGTTCTTGGCCTTCCTGGACTGGCCTATCAGGAGGTCCTGCATAGGAGCTGCCTTTTTGGTGAAACCGGGAATGAATCTTCGGTAGTAGCCTACCAACCCGAGGAACTGCCGCACTTCCTTTACGCTGGAGGGGCTTGGCCATTCCTTAATTGCGGTGATCTTATCAGGGTCGGGAGCCACTCCGTCAGCACTCACCACGTGTCCCAGGTACTGCACCTTTGGTTTCAGGAGGTGACACTTGGAGGGTTTCACCTTTAGGCCGTAGTTTGCCAGGGCTTCGAACACTTCTGCCAGGTGTTTCAGGTGGTCCTCGTAGGTCTTGGAGTAGACGATGACATCGTCCAGGTATAACAGGACCGTCTCGAAGTTTCGGTGTCCCAGACAGCATTCCATCAATCGTTGGAAGGTTCCTGGTGCGTTGCAGAGTCCAAACGGCATGCAGGTAAACTCGCTAAGTCCCATCGGGGAAGTGAATGCGGTCTTCTCCCGGTCCGCCTCTGCTACAGGAACCTGCCAGTACCCGCTAGTGAGATCCAAAGTGGAGAAGAAGTTAGCAGATTTTAAAGAAGCCAAAGACTCCTCTATCCTTGGTAAGGGGTACGCATCTTTGTGTGTGATACGGTTGATTTTCCGGTAATCTACACACATTCTCATGGTGTTGTCTTTCTTTTTAACTAAGACTAGTGGAGCTGCCCAGGGGCTACAGCTATCCCTGATTACCCCAGCCTCCTTCATGTCTCTAAGCATCCCCTTGGCGTGTTGGTAGTGTGCAGGGGGTACGGGTCGGTATCTCTCCTTTATGGGAGGATGGTCTCCCGTGGGGATGTGGTGTTCTACCCCCTTTACTCGCCCGAAGTCTAACGGGTGTTTACTAAACACTCTCTCGTACTCTTGAACCACCCGATAGACTCCCTGTTTCTGGTGTGAGGGAGTGGAGTCAGTACCCAAATGTAGTTGCTGACACCAGTCCTCTATTGTTTTCTTAGAGCCGTTACCTTCCTCTGGTTGAGATGGAGGCAAGGGTTCCACGGCCTGTACAGAATTCTGGTTTATGGTGAACAATTTAGCTAGCGTGGCATACCGGGGCAGGTGTACTTCTCTCTTCCCGATGTTTATTATGCGAACGGGCACCCTCCCATGGCGTACATCAACCACCCCCCGTGCTGTCAAAATGGTGGGCCTACTGTCTGAGTAGACGGGTTCTACCATTGCTTGGTAGTCTCTACCTCTTAGACCAATAGCTGCCCGGCACCAAATCATCATTTCACTTTTTGGGGGCATGGCAATAGGGAAAGGGTCACACATTCTCACGCTTCCAATCTCACCACCGGAGAGTTCCACCTGTTGCCGCCGCATCAGTGCCCGGATCTCTTTTTGGAGCACTCGCTGCTGGCCGGAGCTGGCGTTCTTGGCAACCTGCTGTAAAATGAAAATCACGTCTGCAAGACAATTTTCAATCACATTAGTTCCTAGCGTTATCTTTGGGTGACTCTCGCGCTTGTCAATGTCTACAATGATCAGTCCCTGTGCTGCCAGTTCGACTCTACCGACTTTAATGGTCATCTCTTTGAATCCGATCTGTGGCACGGGTTGACCATTGCTGGCGATGATACTCAAGTCGTCGTCAGGGTAGCGGGTTATATCCGAGTCATTCCAGTACTGCTTGAAGAGCACGTACGGGATGGTGGTGACCTGTGACCCGGTGTCAAGTAGGGCACTCATAGGAATGCCATCCAGTACCACAGGCAAGACTGGACGTCCTCCCACATATTTGTCACGCCAGTTCGATGGGCCTGGTGATCTTATTCCTAGGGGTCGGCCCTCTACCCCAGGTTGTGCCAGTTTAAAGGACAGTACCTTGCCATATGTCCGGGTTGATTGCAGCGGCGGCAGATGGGTTGTCCGTCCTCGTTGTATCGGTCGCTGGGTCTTCCTCTGGCCGGTGGGGTCCTCCTTGGTCGACGCCACGGGATGTCCTCCGGTCCGGATGCCAGCTGGATCTTCCCTGGAGCAGAAACCTGTAACGACTGCACAGTTCGGGTTAGCGCGGCAACGCTTTTAGCTAGCTCTTGGACCTGATGGTGCAGGTCTGGAGCCGGGTCATTGTTCAAAGCCTGCGCATCAGCTCCCACAGGCCCTGCCGACAAGGGCGCCGCCTCCTGGTGGTAAGCGGTAGTAGGGCGCCTGTGGGTCACAACGCCACCCGGTGCCGGTTCTCGGAGCACCCGGATGGCTCTGTCCTTGAACTGTGCAAAGTCCAGATGAGGATCCTGTAAGGCCATTGCCCGCAACTGGGTTCGGTGGGCATTGCAATATAGTCCCTCTATAAATTGTTCGGTCAACAGCCTGTCCTCGTTTCCCACGCCGTCAGGGTCGGTCTGCTTAATGGCTCTCAGGGCCTCTTGTAGGTTTAAAGCATAGTCTCTTATACTCTCATGTGCTCGCTGTTTGCACCCGTAGAATCTAAGCTTAATCTCGGCTGAGGTGCGGGTATCAAAGGTGTCCTTCAGCCGGGTTAATATCCCTGCGACAGTCCTCCTCCCAGGTGGCCAGGACTTTACCTCCCTTTGGGCTGCCCCGGTTAGTTGGGCCACCAGGATGCTCACTTTTTGCTCTTCTGTGAGGGGGTACACCTGGAAGAGGCTATCCAGCTTTTCTCTAAAGTCATTCAGGGTATGTGACTCCCCTGAGTACTGGGGTAGCCAGGCTGCCCCCGGGATATAGGGCATAGTGAAAGGCATGACCGCAGCAGCGGTGGCGCTGGCGGTGGCTGCGGCAGTGAAGCTCTCCTCCGTATCCGACATCTTCCTCCCCCCTAGTGGACCGTGGCCTACCTTGCGATGATCCTCTTCCGTAGGCCGCGGCTCCGCAGTGGATCGTCAGGGTCGAGGACCTTCCGTCGCGCTCCTGTGACGTCGGCGTCTGCTGGGCTCCTTCCAGGACCTTACGCAACGTCCGGACGTGAGGCGGGGCTTCAGTTCTCGCGGGCTTTTCGGAGTCCACGCCCCTCTTCTTCCCGTGCGGCGCCCTCAAGATGGCGCCCAATGGCGGGAAAACTCCACGGATGGCGGGAAGAAGGCAGAAGATGGCGTCCAACGGCGGGAAAACTCCACGGATGGCGGGAAGAAGGTAGAAGATGGCGTCGGATGGCGGGAATCTTCACCACAGGTAAGTTTAAAAGTCTCTTTTTCAGGCGCGCAGTACCCGGTGGTTGCGGGCACGGAATCCTGCCGACTACGCCAAAAGTTGACGCGCCCCTGGGCCTGAGTCGCGCAGCGTTGCGCACGCGGGAGCCTACCCGGAGCCGGATCTGATAGGGGTAGTAGTCTCGTGGCGGTGACCCGGTCCGTGCCCAGGGAGTCAAGCTGAGTGGCAGTTTTTAGCAGAAGATGGTACGGTGTTCGACTACGCCACCCGTTGAATGCGGCTATGAAGCCGCCGCTGCAGGGCAGACCGCTGAGGCCGGTGGTAAGGTCGTGCAGCATAGCTGGTAGAACCCCCAACGGCAGGGGTATGGCCTCAGGGCAACCGACGTGTTAGAAGGGGGTAGCAGGAACCACTCAGAGACGGTGCGGTGTAGTTCTGGGTCTTTACTGGTGACAAAGTAGACCCTCCCGGAGTACTGGCTAGCGATCGGGGCCTGGTCAGTCCGTGAGCTGATGGGATCTCCCCTGGCCAGGCGGAGTTGTAGGCCTCCCCAACTAATCGTACTCTTCTGGCTACCTTGCTAGAGGCGGGTAAAAGTAGCCCACGTCCCTGAGTGTACCGTGTGGTGCTCACCCGTATGGCCGGTGACTCGGGGCCTTTTGGTAGCTTCCGCTCCACGTCGCGGTGCTGGTCCCTTGCGTGTGACCGTGCCTTCGGGTTTCTTGGCCAGAGGACCTGAAATCCCCTGCCGGGCGGTTTCTGCTGCTGGGTAAGGATTAGTCCCCACAGCCTCGGACTCCGGGTCCGGTAAGAACTCTTCAATCAGGGCGAGCTCTACAGCTTCCAGCCCCTGACCTCTTTTGGTACAGCTCCCACAGAGCTCCTGATCTTTCTTTCCCTATAGCTGCTCCACTACAGGCCAGACTGTGTCTCTGTCTGTGTTCTCTCACTCTACTCACTAACCCTGCCTCAGCCCCAGCTTTATATAGGGGAAGTTCTTCCCCTCCCAGGACTGGGCAGGAGGTGTGGCATGCATAGGATGTCTGACCAGGAAACCTCCCACCTGCTCACAGACGTAATATTGCTATCACTGTGGGAACCAGACCCCTGGGGTGCCACAGTGACATGGGGACAGAATGGGAGATGACATGGGGGCAGAATGGGAGATGACATAAGGGCAGAATGGGAAAGACAGGGGCAGAATGGAGAGACGACATGGAGGCAGAATGGAGAGACATGGGACAAAATGGAAGGTGACATGGGGACAAAATGGGAGGTGACATAGGGACAGAATGGGAGATGACATAGGGACAGAATGGGAGATGACATGGGGCAGAAAGGGAGATGACATGGGGGCAGAATGGAGAGACATGGGGACAAAATGGGAAGTGACATGGGGGCAGAATGGGAGATGACATGGGGGCAGAATGGGAGATGACATGGGGGCAGAATGGAGAGACATGGGGACAAAATGGGAGGTGACATGGGGGCAGAATGGGAGATGACATGGGGGCAGAATGGGAGATGACAAGGGGGCAGAATGGGAGATGACATGGGGGCAGAATGGGAGATGACATAAGGGCAGAATGGGAAAGACAGGGGCAGAATGGAGAGATGACATGGGGGCAGAATGGAGAGACATGGGACAAAATGGAAGGTGACATGGGGACAGAATGGGAGATGACATGGGGGCAGAATGGGAGATGACATAAGGGCAGAATGGGAAAGACAGGGGCAGAATGGAGAGACGACATGGGGGCAGAATGGAGAGACATGGGACAAAATGGAAGGTGACATGGGGACAGAATAGGAGATGACATGCGGGCTGAATGGGAGATGACATGGGGACAGAATGGGAGATGACATGGGGGCAGAATGGGAGATGACATAAGGGCAGAATGGGAAAGACAGGGGCAGTATGGAGAGACGACATGGGGGCAGAATGGAGACATGGGGGCAGAATGGAGAAACGACCAGCTTTTGGCCAAAAGAAAAGCTGCTGGCTATGTATATGATATGGAAACTGTTAGGCTATGTTCCCACACGTTGTGTTTTTCACCATATTTTGCTGCAGATTTTTATGCAAATTTTCAGGTGCATTTTGCAGTACCAGCAAAGTCTATGAGAAACCAGAATTCTCTGTTCCCACATTTTGTGCGCTTTTTTGGCTGCGTATTTTGTGCCTTGGTTGTGTTCTTGGAAAATAGAGCATGTCACTTCTTTTAGCATTTTTTCAACCATAGGAAGTAATGGGTGGTGAAAAAATGCAGGTAAATTTTTTCAGTATTTTTGATGGCAAAATAGAATGGGGTTCTTTTTTTTCACAGAACTTTATGTACATGCATAAATAGAGACAGAAGGACAATGAGAAAAATGCATCAAAAAATGCAGCAAAACCTGCAGATTTGACACAGCTGATTTCCTGCCAGAGATTAGTTTTGCTGCAGATTTCTGACTGAAAAAAAACACAACATGTGGGAACATAGCCTAAGGTTAAGTGCACACTGAGCGTTTTTGATGCGTCATAGTTGCGTTTTTTCCGTGTGGAAATGGACCAAAAACGCTAGGTAATCCGTCTGCCTGCTAACGCCATGTCATTGCATTAAAATCTGCAGCATGTCCATTCTTTGTAGCATTTCTGCAGCGCAAAAACGCTCAAAGAATGGTACCCGGGCCGGGGAAGAAGACTACTTCTCCCATCATCCAACCGCCGCTCCCGCTGATAACAAAAAAAAAAAAAAAAAAGCAAAAATCTATTTAAAATGAAAAAAATCCTTTTATCCTCACCTGTCCGGCGTCCTCCTGATGTCCCCCAGCAACGCGATCATCTCGGAGGCCGGCGGTACACTGACAGGAGCACGCTCGCTCCCAGCAGTGTACATCGCTGCTGCCAGCTGAGGTCACGCGAGTTCATCAGCTGAAGATCAGCTGAGAGCTCCGGGATCTCACTTTACAGCACTAGTGCTGTTTAGGAACATTCTCACGAATGTTCCCACGCAGTACTGTTGCAGTATGAGGTCATCAGAGCTGATCAGCTGATCTTCAGCTGATAAACTCACCTGACCTCAGCCTGCAGCAAAGCAATGTACACTAACAGGAGTGATTTTACACTCCTGTCAGTGTACAGTGCTGTCTTTTACAGCAGTCACATCGGTGATTGATGTGACTGCTGTAGAAGTGACCTGGTTCGCCGAGGGACAATCTGGATTACGTTGTGACAGTGGACAGGTGAGGGATATGGTTGTTTTTTATTTGTGTTTTTTTCAGGAGACGAGGGCGTCGGGGATTGAGAGAACAATAAAAAAATTATTAAGACCATGTGTAATTTTATTTCAATAAAATACTTTATTCTGGCCGTGTCTTTATTGAAAAAGCGTCGAAAACTTTACTACGGGGTTACTAACCTGAGCTTCATGTCAGCCACCAATAAAGGTGGTATTACCCCATTACCCCACTCCTCACCGCTACACGGCAGTGGGAAGAACGAAGGCCAAGCGCCAGATTTGGAGCATCTTATATTATTAGCCGCGGAGGGGGCTAGTATCCATGGCTCTTCCCTGGTTATTAATATCAGCCCAGAGCTATCTGCTTAGCTTTTTCTGGGGGACCCTATGTCAATTTTTTTCTGGGGTCCCCCTGTAATCTAGCCAATAAAGGCTAAGCAAACAGCTGCGAGCTGTTATTAATAGCCAGGGAACATTTTTGGCTAATGGCCCCTTCCCCAGCTACTAATATCAGCCCCCAGCGGTCGACTTTCCCTCTGCTGGTATTAAAATGACGCAGGAGCCCACAGCATTTTTTTTTTAACGCTATGTCCCCACAATCTGGATTTAGCAGCGCTTTGGATGCAGCATATTTTTGCTGCATCCAAAATGCTGCTTTCTATTTAGCGCAGGTTAATTTACATGTGTTCACTTACCCATGCAAATTTGCCGAATTCAATGCATTCTAGTGGTCAAATTTCTGTTGTGGAGACTAGCGACTCTGCAAGAGAATTTGACATGCAGCGGTCCTAAAAGACAAGTGGCATGTCAGTGTCTATGTGTGATCCGCAGCCTCAGATGCACGCATAGTGGACTTGGGATTTCTAGAGATCCCATCCAAAATATTGTAATATCTGGACGCTGTGGGTTTGACACTGCATAAACACGCAGCTTCAAACCTGCCACTCCTGACCGTTGCCACGTACCCAAACTCACCCTGCTGCATGTCAATTTCTGTATCGGACACGCTAGTCTCCGCTGCGAATTTTGAACAATTGAAGTGTCATTATATGCGGTCAATTCGCCTGTATTGACAACAAAAGTGCGGAATTAGAACACAGCGTTTTGTACGCAGTGAAAATACGCTGCATCCAAAGCGCTGCTTATTGCTGTTTGTGAGGATGTAGCGGCTAACAAAACAGCTATGAGCTGTTATTAATAGCAGGGAAAATGTTTGCCTAATGGCACCTTCCCAGGCTAAAAATAGCAGCTCTCAGCTGCCCCAGAAATGACTTGAATGGAAATGCTAATGAGATTGAGTGTATGGGATTAGCTGACACCTAGCCTTTTTGTTTGGTGATGACATGGTGTCAATCAGAGCCTTTCATTACTAAAAGCAAATTAAAGTAAAGTAAAGAGTTAAATAAACACACACAGAGTAAACACTTTATTTGAAATATAACAGACATATTCTTTAATCATTTAAATTAACCAATATACTCACCCCAGGTCTGACAGTAATCCAAGGGTTGAAGCAATGTCCCACGTTTCTTTTTTCAAATATCTTTATTTAGCTCCAAAAAGCATTCATTTATGTCAAAAAACGCATCCAAAAACGCATTAAAAACGCATAAAAAAAACAAGTTAAAATCGTCGCATAACACACGTTTTTTCTGCAGTGTTTTTCCTGTGAAGAGATGCAGAAATGCTGCAGAAATTTCTGCATTCAAATCCTGAACGTACACACATAGCCTTAATCTGTGATTGGTAAGGATGTGGTACAGAAGTGGAGTTTTTCCAAGAGTGGGTGGTGGGACTATGGAAGGTTCGAGGGGTGGAGGCAGAACTGGGGTGGAGCCTGGGCGGAGTATCAAGTGACCCAGAAATTTATACGGCCGTCTGACTGCACCCTAAGTCTATGAGCGCACGATCAGGATTTGAAGCAGAAATTTCACGAGCGTTCCTTGATGGGAAAAATGCAGTGCGTTTTTGACGCATTTTTGATGCATTTTTTTATGCGGTTTTTGAAGCGTTTTTGTACATCAATGAATGCTTTTTGGAGCTAAATAAAGTTATTTGGTGGGACATTGCTTAAACCCTTGGATTACTGTCAGAACTGGGGTGAGTATGTTGGTTAATTTAAATGATTAAAGAATGTGTCTGTTGTATTTCAAATAAAGTGTTTGCTCTGTGTCTGTGTGTTTATTTAACTCCTTACTTTACTTAAATTAGGTTTGGTCATGAAAAGGTCTGATTGACACATTGTCATCACCAAACAAAAGAGCTAGGTGTCAGCTGATCCCATTCATCCAATCTCCATTAGCATTTCTATTCACGTATTTTATGCGGCAGTTGTGAGCTGCTATTCTTAGCATGGGAAGGTGCCATTTGCAAACATGTTCACTGGCCATTAATAACGACTCACAGCTGTTTCGCTAGCCACTACGTCCTCACAAACAGCAACAAGCAGCGCTTTGGATGCAGCGTATTTTTGTTGCATCCAAAATGCAATGTTCTAATGCTGCACTTTTGCTGTCGGTACTTGTGAATCCACCGCATATAATGACACTTCAATCGGTCAAAATCTGCGCAGCGACTAGCGTGTCCGCTGCAGAAATTGACATGCTGCGGGTGAGTTTGGGTACGTGGCCACGGTCAGGAGCCGCTGCAGGTTTGAAGCTGCGTGTTTATACAGCATGAAACCTGCAGTTTCCAGATGTTACAGCATAGTGGATGGGATCTCTAGAAATCCCATGTCCACTATGCATGCATCAGAGTCTGCAAATCACCCGTGAATACTGACATGCAGCACGTCTTTCAGGACCGCAGCATGTCAAATTCCCCAGTCTCCACAAAAGAAATTTGACCACTAGAATGTATTGAATGCGGTAAATACGCATGGTTCAGTGAACACATGTGGATTTACCTGCGTTCAATAAAATGCCACGTTTTGGACGCAGCAAAAATATGCGCCCAGAGCACAGTTACGTCCGGATCGTGGGCACAAATGTGAAAAAAAATTCTGTGGGCTCCTGCGTCATTTTTATAACCAGCAGAGGGAAAGCTGACTGCTGGGGGCTGACATTAGTAGCCGGGAAAGGGGCCATTAGCCAACAATGTTCTCTGGCTATTAATATCAGCCCACTGCTGTTTGTTTAGCCTTTACTGGATAGATTACAGGGGGACCCCAGAAAAAAATTGACGCAGGGTTCCCCTATAAACTCTAACCAGAAAAGGATAAACAGACAGCTGCAGGCTGATATTAATAGCCAGGGAAGGGGCCATGAATACTACCCCCCTCCACGACTAATAATATCACCCCTCAGCAGTCCCAGATATGGTGCATCCATAAGATGCGCCAGATCTGGCGCTTAACCTCCGCTCTTCCAACTGCCGTGTAGCGGTGGCGAATGGGGTAATAGGGTTGGGGTTCACATCAGCCTTTTATTGGCGGGTGACGTGAAGCCCAGATTAGTGATGGAGGGCATCTATAAGACGCCCCCATTACTAACCATGCAAGTAAAGTTGTCGCCGCTTTTCCAATAAAGACCCGGCCAGAATAAAGTATTTGAATGAAATAAAAAACACATACTTTTTCAAATAAATTATTGTGCGCTCAGTCCCCGAACTCCCTCGATCTTCGGTAAAAAAAGTAAAACAACTATATCCTTCACCTGTCTGCCGTCACGACGTAGTCCACAATTACCGCAGTCACGATTGTCCCTCGGCGATCCGGGTAACTTCTACAGCAGTGACATCAGCAATCACTGATGTCACTGCTGCAGAAGACAGCAATGTATACTGACAGGAGTGTCTCCTGTCAGTGTACATGCTTCTGCAGTAGTGAGGTCACTGGGGTTCATCAGCTGAAAACCAGCTGATCAGCCCCGGTGACCTCAGCATCAGTACTTGTGGGAACATTCTTCATTCTGCAGGGCAGCGATGTACACTGCTGGGAGCAAGTGTGCTCCCAGCAGTGTACCGTCGGCCGCCGGGAGGATGACATCGCGAGGACCGAGGCCCAGGAGGACACCGAGGGGCGCCGGACAGGTGAGTATAGTGTTTTTTTTACTTTTTTTCCCACCACGCGCAGTCCTGGCTCTGTTGAGGAGACTACTGCTCCACTCACCCTTGCCGCTCTTGCTGTTATCAGCGGGAGCGGCGGTCGGATGAAGGGAGTAGTAGTCCTCCCCAGCCGACCCGGGTACCACTCGCAGCGCTTCCACGGCCCATTGACTTTAATTGAACTGCAGCAAATATGCAGATATAAATATACCTGCGGATTTGCTGTGGTTCAATTAAAGTCAATGGGCGGGAAACGCTGCGGGAATGCTGCATACAATGGACATGCTGCATTTTAAAACGCAATGGCAATCCTGAGCGGAAATTTTCGTATCATGTGCACAGCACATCAGGATTGCCATTGCAATAGCTGTCAGATCGATTACCAAGCGTTTTTGATGCATTTCAGAGCCAAAAAAACGCCGCGAAAATGCATGAAAAACGCTACGTGTGCACTGAAGGTGACTGTGATGTACAATTACTGTAGTTTGCATTAAAGGGTTCTTTGATGAAAACATGTTATCACTAGTGTTGAGCGATACCTTCCGATATCAGGAAATATCGTATCGGATTGGATCGGGCCGATACCCAAAAAGTATCGGATATCGCCGATTCCGATACCGGAAACCAATGCAAGTCAATGGGACACAAATATCGGAATGAAAATAAACCCTTTCTTTCCTTGTAGGTTAATTCTACATGAAGTAAAACAACTAAGAATAATGTAGAATGACATGAAAAGCCGGCAATTCATCAGCGGCATTCACCGGTACCCGACAATTTACAACAGAAAGAATAGAGCTTCACACATAGATTAGATAGATAGAAACATGTCAGTCACATATATATGAAGTACAGTGACAGTGTTGCTTACTGTACTTGTCATTTAGTGTAAAGGATTTATTAAAAAAAATATTAGTGTTTTCGTGCACCGTCTCTTTAAAAAAGCCGGCCGGCAATTCAGCATCTGTACCCGACAATTTATAACAGACAGAATAGAGCTTCACACATAGATTAGATAGATAGAAACATGTCAGTCACATATATAAGAAGTACAGTGACAGTGTTGCTTACAGAACTTGTCATTTAGTGTAAAGGATTTATTTAAAAAAATAATAGTGTTTTCATGCACCGTCTCTTTAAGAAAGCCGGCCGGCAATTCAGCATCTGTACCCGACAATTTAGAATAGAAGGAATAGAGAATCACACATAGATTAGATAGATAGAAACATGTCAGTCACATATATATGAAGTACAGTGACAGTGTTGATTACTGTACTTGTCATTTAGTGTTAAAATAAAGGATTTATTTTAAAAAAAATTGGCGTGGGGTTCCCCTTAATTTTAGGCTCTAGCGGAGGTTAAGCAGACAGCTGGGGCAAATGTTTGAAGCCTGGGAAGGGGGTAATACCCACGGAGCTTCCCAGGCTACTAATATCAGTCCCCAGCTGAATACCTAGCCTTTACTAGCTATTAAAATGGGGGACCCCCCAAAAAAAATGACGTGGGGTCCCCCCTAATTTAATAGCTAGCACAGGCTAGGCAGACAGCTGGGGGCTGATATTAATAGCCCAGGAAGGGTGCCATGAATATTGGCCCCCTCCCAGGCTAGAAACACCAGCCGTCAGCCGCCCCAGAAATGGCGCATCCATAGGATGCGCCAATTCTGGCACTTAGCCTCGCTCTTCCACGCTGCCCTGGTGCGGTGGCAGGGGGTAATAGGGTTGGGGTTGATGTCAGCTTATAATGCCAGCTGACATCAAGCCCAGGTTAGTAATGGAGAGGCGTCTATAAGACACCCCCATTACTAACCCCATAGTCAAAGTTAAAAGAAAACACAAACACCCAGAGTAAAGTCCTTTAATTGAAATAAAGACACAATTCTTTATTGTTCTAAATTAAACCATACTTACCATCACGCCCATTCCAGCTGAAGCCAACGATCTCCTGCAATAAAAGAAAAATAATAAAGCAACCTCATCCTTACCTTTCGATGGTTCCCAGGACAGCTCCAGCTCTGCTACATCGAGATGACAGGCTGGACCGCAGCAGAAAGCTGCCATCCAGCCTGTCATCCCGCAGACACTGAGAAGCGCAGGCATGCTTGCGCTCCTCAGTGTCTCTCTGTGACGTCATCCAGATGAGCCGAGTTCATGTCCAATGAACTCAGCTCACCTCATGCACGTCACTGACAGCGTGGGAAAATTCTCCTGCACTCAGCGCTTCAGCGTGAGAATTCTCCCACGCTGTCAGTGACATACATGAGGTGAGGTCATGTCCAATGAACTCAGCTCACCTCATGCACGTCACTGACAGCGTGGGAAAATTCTCACGCTGAAGTGCTGAGTGCAGGAGAATTTTCCCACGCTGTCAGTGACGTACATGAAGTGAGCGGAGTTCATTGGACATGACCTCGGCTCATCTGGATGCCGTCACAGCCAGACACTGAGGAGTGGAAGTATGCCTGCGCTTCTCAGTGTCTGCGGGATGACAGGATGGATGGCAGCGTTCTGCTGCGGTCCAGCCTGTCATCTCGATGTAGCAGAGCTGAAGCTGTCGTGGGAGCCATGGAAAGGTAAGGATGAGGTTGCTTTATTATTTTACTTTTATTGCAGGAGATCGTTGGCTTCAGCTGGAATGGGCGTGATGGTAAGTATGGTTTAATTTAGAACAATAAAGAATTGTGTGTTTATTTCAATTAAAGGACTTTTTTCTTGGTGTTTGTGTTTTTTTAAATACTTTACTAGAAATTCATGGTGGTCATGTCTAATATTGGCGTGACCCCATGAATTTTGGGCTTAGGGCCAGCTGATAATGCCAAGCTGGCCTTAACCCCTTTATTACCCAGTGAGCCACCGCACCAGGGCCCTGGATGAGTTGGGTACAGCGCCAGAAGATGGCGCTTCTATGAACGCGCCATTTTCTGGGGCGGCTGCGGACTGCAATTTACAGCGGGGGTGGCCCAGAAAGCTTGGGTCTCCCTGCGCTGCGGATTCCAGCCCCCAGCTGCCTAGTTGTATCTGGCTGGGCACAAAAATAGGGCAAAGCCCCACGCATTTTTTTTTTAAATTATTTCATGAAATTCATGGAATAATTAAGAAAAAAAGGGCTTCCCTATATTGTTGTGTCCAACCAGGTACAAATAGGCAGCTGGTGGTTGGGGGCAGCCCATTCCTGCCTGCTGTACCTGGCTGGACACAAATATAGTGCGAAGCCCCACGTCAATTTTTTTTTAATTATTTCATGAAATAATTTTTTTAAAAAAGGGCTTCCCTATATTGTTGTGTCCGGCCAGGTACAAATAGGCAGCTGGTGGTTGGGGGCAGCCTGTTCCTGCCTGCTGTACCTGGCTGGACACAAATATAGGGCGAAGCCCAACGTCAATTTTTTTTAAAATAAGTCCTTTATTTTAACACTAAATGACATTTGAGGAGTTAATAAAGATGCAGTCCCTAAATTATTATTTATTTTTTAATTAATTTTTCCCAAAACTTTTGACGTGGGCTTCGCCATATTTTTGTATGCCAGCCAGGTACAGCATCCAGCTTCTATGAACGCGCCATTTTCCGGGGTGGCTGCGGACTGCAATTTTCAGCGGGGGGAGGGGGGGGGCAGAAAGCTTGGGCCTCCCTGCGCTGCAGATTCCATCCCCCAGCTGCCTAGTTGTACCTGGCTGGACACAAAAATAGGGAGAAGCTTCACGTATTTTTTTTTTTAAATTATTTCATGAAATTCATGAAATAATTAAGAAAAAAAGGGCTTCCCTATATTGTTGTGTCCAACCAGGTACAAATAGGCAGCTGGTGGTTGGGGGCAGCCCGTTCCTGCCTGCTGTACCTGGCTGGACACAAATATAGTGCGAAGCCCCACGTCAATTTTTTTTAAATCATTTCAGGAAATTCATGAAATAATTTAAAAAAATTGATGTGGGGCTTCGCCCTATATTTGTGTCCAGTCAGGTACAGCAGGCAGGAACGGGCTGCCCCCAACCACCAGCTGCCTATTTGTACCTAGCCGGACACAACAATATAGGGAAGCCCTTTTTTTCTTAATTATTCCATGAATTTCATGAATTTAAAAAAAAAAAACGTGGAGCTTCGCCCTATTTTTGTGTCCAGCCAGGTACAACTAGGCAGCTGGGGGCTGGAATCTGCAGCGCAGGGAGGCCCAAGCTTTCTGGGCCCCACCCGCTGCAAATTGCAGTCCGCAGCCGCCCCGGAAAATGGCGCGTTCATAGAAGCGCCATCTTCTGGCGCTGTACCCAACTCATCCAGGGCCCTGATGCGGTGGCTCACTGGGTAATAAAGGGGTTAAGGCCAGCTTGGCATTATCAGCTGGCCCTAAGCCCGAAATTCATGGGGTCACGCCAATATTAGACATGACCACCATGAATTTCTAGTAAAGTATTTAAAAAAAACACAAACACCCTGAAAAAAGTCCTTTAATTGAAATAAACACACAATTCTTTATTGTTCTAAATTAAACCATACTTACCATCACGCCCATTCCAGCTGAAGCCAACGATCTCCTGCAATAAAAGAAAAATAATAAAGCAACCTCATCCTTACCTTTCCATGGCTCCCACGACGGCTCCAGCTCTGCTACATCGAGATGACAGGCTGGACCGCAGCAGAACGCTGCCATCCAGCCTGTCATCCCGCAGAGACTGAGAAGCGCAGGCATACTTCCACTCCTCAGTGTCTGGCTGTGACGGCATCCAGATGAGCCGACAATGAACTCGGCTCACCTCATGTACGTCACTGACAGCGTGGGAGAATTCTCCTGCACTCAGCGCTTCAGCGTGAGAATTTTCCCACGCTGTCAGTGACGTGCATGAGGTGAGGTCATGTCCAATGAACTCGGCGCACCTCATGCACGTCACTGACAGCGTGGGAGAATTCTCACGCTGAAGCGCTGAGTGCAGGAGAATTTTCCCACGCTGTCAGTGACGTGCATGAGGTGAGCTGAGTTCATTGGACATGACCTCGGCTCATCTGGATGACGTCACAGAGAGACACTGAGGAGCGCAAGCATGCCTGCGCTTCTCAGTGTCCGCGGGATGACAGGCTGGATGGCAGCGTTCTGCTGCGGTCCAGCCTGTCATCTCGATGTAGCAGAGCTGAAGCTGTCCTGGGAACCATGGAAAGGTAAGGATGAGGTTGCTTTATTATTTTACTTTTATTGCAGGAGATCGTTGGCTTCAGCTGGAATGGGCGTGGCGGTAAGTATGGTTTAATTTAGAACAATAAAGAATTGTGTCTTTATTTCAATTAAAGGACTTTTTTCTGGGTGTTTGTGTTTTTTTTAAATACTTTACTAGAAATTCATGGCGGTCATGTCTAATATTGGCGTGACCCCATGAATTTCGGGCTTAGGGCCAGCTGATAATGCCAAGCTGGCCTTAACCCCTTTATTACCCAGTGAGCCACCGCACCAGGGCCCTGGATGAGTTGGGTACAGCGCCAGAAGATGGCGCTTCTATGAACGCGCCATTTTCCGGGGCGGCTGCGGACTGCAATTTGCAGCGGGTGGGGCCCAGAAAGCTTGGGTCTCCCTGCGCTGCAGATTCCAGCCCCCAGCTGCCTAGTTGTACCTGGCTGGACACAAAAATAGGGCGAAGCGCCACACATTTTTTTTTTTAATTATTTCATGAAATTCATGGAATAATTAAGAAAAAAAGGGCTTCCCTATATTGTTGTGTCCGGCTAGGTACAAATAGGCAGCTGGTGGTTGGGGGCAGCCCGTTCCTGCCTGCTGTACCTGGCTGGACACAATTATAGGGCGAAGCCCCACATAATTTTTTTTTAATTATTTCATGAATTTCCTGAAATAATTAAAAAAAAATTGACGTGGGGCTTCACACTATATTTGTGTCCAGCCAGGTACAGCAGGCAGGAACGGGCTGCCCCCAACCACCAGCTGCCTATTTGTACCTAGCCGGACACAACAATATAGGGAAGCCCTTTTTTTCTTAATTATTCCATGAATTTCATGAAATAATTAAAAAAAAAAAAACGTGGAGCTTCTCCCTATTTTTGTGTCCAGCCAGGTACAACTAGGCAGCTGGGGGATGGAATCTGCAGCGCAGGGAGGCCCAAGCTTTCTGCCCTCCCCCCCCCGCTGAAAATTGCAGTCCGCGGCCGCCCCGGAAAATGGCGCGTTCATAGAAGCTGGATGCTGTACCTGGCTGGCATACAAAAATATGGCGAAGCCCACGTCAAAAGTTTTGGGAAAAATTTATTAAAAAATAAATAATAATTTAGGGACTGCATCTTTATTAAGTCCTCAAATGTCATTTAGTGTTAAAATAAAGGATTTATTTAAAAAAAAAATGGCGTGGGATCCCCCATAATTTTAGTCTCTAGCGGAGGTTAAGCAGACGGCTGGGGCAGATGTTTGAAGCCTGGGAAGTGGGTAAAACCCACGGAGCTTCCCAGGCTACTAATATCAGCCCCCAGCTGAATACCTAGCCTTTACTAGCTATTAAAATGGGGGACCCCCCCAAAAAAAATGACGTGGGGTCCCCTCTATTTTAATAGCTAGCAAAGGCTAGGCAGACAGCTGGGGGCTGATATTAATAGCTCAGGAAGGGTGCCATGAATATTGGCCCCCTCCCAGGCTAGAAACACCAGCCGTCAGCCGCCCCAGAAATGGCGCATCCATAGGATGCGCCAATTCTGGCACTTAGCCTCGCTCTTCCACGCTGCCCTGGTGCGGTGGCAGGGGGTAATAGTGGTGGGGTTCATGTCAGCGCCAGCTGCCATGAAGCCCAGGTTAGTAATGATGGCCGTCTATATGACACCCCCATTACTAACCTACAAAGTGTTAAAAAGAAAAAACACACTACACCCAGAAAAAAATAATTTATTTGAAATAAAACACCATTTTATTTAATTCTTAGTTTACTAAAAAAAAAATAGTTACCTGTCCACGTTCCTGCGCTGATCTCCCATGCACAGCTGTCACATCTGGAGATGGTGACAGCTGTGCATGGCTGCTGTAAGCTCACGCTGCCGGGAACACGTCCGCTCCCGGCAGCGGGAGCCACTGACTGAGGTCACCGGAGTGCATTCAGGCAGCGCAGCTCCGGAGACCTCCTTTACGGCAGTGCTGTACCGTGGGAATTTCTCACGATACAGCAGTGCCGTAAAGGAGCTAACCGGAGCAGCGCTGCCTGAACTCCGGTGAACCCTTACGGCCCCGTCATTCTGGCGGCGGCAGCGGTTCAGAGCGGTCACATTCTATGTGGCTGCTCTGAACTGGAGATCTTCGTGGGACACTCGTGGACTACTACAGAGGGGTAAGGATAAGGTTGTGGTTTATTATTTTATATTTTATTACAGGAGATCGATGGCTTCGGGGAATTAGGTGTCTTGGTGAGTATAGGTGTAGTTTTTTATTTTTTACTTTATTTTAGGTGGCGATCGGCGGGGACAGGTAATGTATGAACTAATTTCTTTTAGGTAACCACTGGCCACCAATGACATGTATTTAACATTTATTGGGGACACAGTAGGGCAATTTAAATAGCAGGATCAGGCTGATGGGAACTACTGCTCCCATCGAGCTGATCCTGCTGGCAGGAGTGGACGGGGGACAGACATAGGCCGATGGGAGTAGTAGTGTCACATCGGCCTATGTCTGCCCGCACACACACCCGCACACACACCCGCACACACACACCCCGCACACACACCCGCACACACACCCCGCACACACACACACCCCGCACACACTAATCATGACGGGTCCGGGAGGTGAGGCTGACCTGTGCGGCCGTGGGAAAGTTGATGTGAGTTCATGCAGTCAAGCATGAACTCACATGAACCCTCTGAGGGCACCGCGGCTACTTCAAATGAACAGCTGATCGGCATCACCTGATACCTCAGCTGTTCATTTGAAATAACCGGCGGGAAAGCGCAGCACAGAACGGGAAAGCCGGCGGTGAAGTCTTTTCACTGCCGGCTTCCCCGCCCGGGTCCTTCGCTCCTTGGTGCTGCGCTCCCCGCCCGGTCCTAATTTACGATCGGGATGGGAGGTGGCGAGGGGAGCGGAGGATCGGGGTGGGAGGCTGCGGGGAAGCAGTATGGGGCTGCGTGATTGTTTAAAAGCCGGCGGCTTTTTACCGCGCCGGCTTTTAAACAATCAGGAGAATTCTCCCACGCTGGGATGGCATTCTGATGATAAGCTGGATCGCAGCTGAGCGCTGCCATCCAGCTTGTCATCCTTCAGAGACACTGCAGAGCGCAGGCATTATGGGAACTTCCGATTCCGGTATTCGATATTATAAAAGTATCGGAATTAAGTATCGGAATTCCGATACAGTGAATATCGGCCGATACCCGATATTTCAGTATCGGAATGCTCAACACTAGTTATCACCGATCCATAGGTTAGGTAGGTGATGACTTATTGATCAGTGGAATCAGAGCATTGGAAACCGCACAAATCAGAAGAATGGGGAACTTTTATCCCTGACAAGGCACTTTTATCCTCATTCATCCTCTTTGGGAGCTTCCAGAAAAATCCAAGTGCAGCCACTAAGGGAATGAATGGATCAGTGGTTGAGTCATACATGATGCTCCATACTAATGGAGATAAAATCTCCACATTCTACAGATCGACTGGGTCCCAGCAGTCAGACCCCCACCAATCAATAACTTATCACTAGTGTTGAGCATTCCGATACTGAAATATCGGGTATCGGCCGATATTCACTGTATCGGAATTCCGATACTTAATTCCGATACTTTTATAATATCGAATACCGGAATCGGAAGTTCCCATAATGCCTGCGCTCTGCAGTGTCTCTGAAGGATGACAAGCTGGATGGCAGCGCTCAGCTGCGATCCAGCTTGTCATCAGAATGCCATCCCAGCGTGGGAGAATTCTCCTGATTGTTTAAAAGCCGGCGCGCGGTAAAAAGCCGCCGGCTTTTAAACAATCACGCAGCCCCATACTGCTTCCCCGCAGCCTCCCACCCCGATCCTCCGCTCCCCTCGCCACCTCCCATCCCGATCGTAAATTAGGACCGGGCGGGGAGCGCAGCACCAAGGAGCGAAGGACCCGGGCAGGGAAGCCGGCAGTGAAAAGACTTCACCGCTGGCTTTCCCGTTCTGTGCTGCGCTTTCCCGCCGGTTATTTCAAATGAACAGCTGAGGTATCAGGTGATGCCGATCAGCTGTTCATTTGAAGTAGCCGCGGTGCCCTCAGAGGGTTCATGTGAGTTCATGCTTGACTGCATGAACTCACATCAACTTTCCCACGGCCGCACAGGTCAGCCTCACCTCCCGGACCCGTCATGATTAGTGTGTGCGGGGTGTGTGTGTGTGCGGGGTGTGTGTGCGGGTGTGTGTGCGGGTGTGTGTGCGGGGTGTGTGTGTGCGGGTGTGTGTGCGTGTGTGTGTGCGGGCAGACATAGGCCGATGTGACACTACTACTCCCATCGGCCTATGTCTGTCCCCCGTCCACTCCTGCCAGCAGGATCAGCTCGATGGGAGCAGTAGTTCCCATCAGCCTGATCCTGCTATTTAAATTGCCCTACTGTGTCCCCAATAAATGTTAAATACATGTCATTGGTGGCCAGTGGTTACCTAAAAGAAATTAGTTCATACATTACCTGTCCCCGCCGATCGCCACCTAAAATAAAGTAAAAAATAAAAAACTACACCTATACTCACCAAGACACCTAATTCCCCGAAGCCATCGATCTCCTGTAATAAAATATAAAATAATAAACCACAACCTTATCCTTACCCCTCCGTAGTAGTCCACGAGTGTCCCACGAAGATCTCCAGTTCAGAGCAGCCACATAGAATGTGACCGCTCTGAACCGCTGCCGCCGCTAGAATGACGGGGCCGTAAGGGTTCACCGGAGTTCAGGCAGCGCTGCTCCGGTTAGCTCCTTTACGGCACTGCTGTATCGTGAGAAATTCCCACGGTACAGCACTGCCGTAAAGGAGGTCTCCGGAGCTGCGCTGCCTGAATGCACTCCGGTGACCTCAGTCAGTGGCTCCCGCTGCCGGGAGCGGACGTGTTCCCGGCAGCGTGAGCTTACAGCAGCCATGCACAGCTGTCACCATCTCCAGATGTGACAGCTGTGCATGGGAGATCAGCGCAGGAACGTGGACAGGTAACTATTTTTTTTTTAGTAAACTAAGAATTAAATAAAATGGTGTTTTATTTCAAATAAATTATTTTTTTCTGGGTGTAGTGTGTTTTTTCTTTTTAACACTTTGTAGGTTAGTAATGGGGGTGTCATATAGACGGCCATCATTACTAACCTGGGCTTCATGGCAGCTGGCGCTGACATGAACCCCACTACTATTACCCCCTGCCACCGCACCAGGGCAGCGTGGAAGAGCGAGGCTAAGTGCCAGAATTGGCGCATCCTATGGATGCGCCATTTCTGGGGCGGCTGACGGCTGGTGTTTCTAGCCTGGGAGGGGGCCAATATTCATGGCACCCTTCCTGAGCTATTAATATCAGCCCCCAGCTGTCTGCCTAGCCTTTGCTAGCTATTAAAATAGAGGGGACCCCACGTCATTTTTTTTGGGGGGGTCCCCCATTTTAATAGCTAGTAAAGGCTAGGTATTCAGCTGGGGGCTGATATTAGTAGCCTGGGAAGCTCCGTGGGTTTTACCCCCTTCCCAGGCTTCAAACATCTGCCCCAGCCGTCTGCTTAACCTCCGCTAGAGACTAAAATTATGGGGGATCCCACGCCATTTTTTTTTTAAATAAATCCTTTATTTTAACACTAAATGACATTTGAGGACTTAATAAAGATGCAGTCCCTAAATTATTATTTATTTTTTAATAAATTTTTCCCAAAACTTTTGACGTGGGCTTCGCCATATTTTTGTATGCCAGCCAGGTACAGCATCCAGCTTCTATGAACGCGCCATTTTCCGGGGCGGCCGCGGACTGCAATTTTCAGCGGGGGGGGGGGGAGGGCAGAAAGCTTGGGCCTCCCTGCGCTGCAGATTCCATCCCCCAGCTGCCTAGTTGTACCTGGCTGGACACAAAAATAGGGAGAAGCTCCACGTTTTTTTTTTTTTAATTATTTCATGAAATTCATGGAATAATTAAGAAAAAAAGGGCTTCCCTATATTGTTGTGTCCGGCTAGGTACAAATAGGCAGCTGGTGGTTGGGGGCAGCCAGTTCCTGCCTGCTGTACCTGGCTGGACACAAATATAGTGTGAAGCCCCACGTCAATTTTTTTTTAATTATTTCAGGAAATTCATGAAATAATTAAAAAAAAATTATGTGGGGCTTCGCCCTATAATTGTGTCCAGCCAGGTACAGCAGGCAGGAACGGGCTGCCCCCAACCACCAGCTGCCTATTTGTACCTAGCCGGACACAACAATATAGGGAAGCCCTTTTTTTCTTAATTATTCCATGAATTTCATGAAATAATTAAAAAAAAAAATGTGTGGCGCTTCGCCCTATTTTTGTGTCCAGCCAGGTACAACTAGGCAGCTGGGGGCTGGAATCTGCAGCGCAGGGAGACCCAAGCTTTCTGGGCCCCACCCGCTGCAAATTGCAGTCCGCAGCCGCCCCGGAAAATGGCGCGTTCATAGAAGCGCCATCTTCTGGCGCTGTACCCAACTCATCCAGGGCCCTGGTGCGGTGGCTCACTGGGTAATAAAGGGGTTAAGGCCAGCTTGGCATTATCAGCTGGCCCTAAGCCCGAAATTCATGGGGTCACGCCAATATTAGACATGACCACCATGAATTTCTAGTAAAGTATTTAAAAAAAACACAAACACCCAGAAAAAAGTCCTTTAATTGAAATAAAGACACAATTCTTTATTGTTCTAAATTAAACCATACTTACCGCCACGCCCATTCCAGCTGAAGCCAACGATCTCCTGCAATAAAAGTAAAATAATAAAGCAACCTCATCCTTACCTTTCCATGGTTCCCAGGACAGCTTCAGCTCTGCTACATCGAGATGACAGGCTGGACCGCAGCAGAACGCTGCCATCCAGCCTGTCATCCCGCGGACACTGAGAAGCGCAGGCATGCTTGCGCTCCTCAGTGTCTCTCTGTGACGTCATCCAGATGAGCCGAGGTCATGTCCAATGAACTCAGCTCACCTCATGCACGTCACTGACAGCGTGGGAAAATTCTCCTGCACTCAGCGCTTCAGCGTGAGAATTCTCCCACGCTGTCAGCGACGTGCATGAGGTGCGCCGAGTTCATTGGACATGACCTCACCTCATGCACGTCACTGACAGCGTGGGAAAATTCTCACGCTGAAGCGCTGAGTGCAGGAGAATTCTCCCACGCTGTCAGTGACGTACATGAGGTGAGCCGAGTTCATTGTCGGCTCATCTGGATGCCGTCACAGCCAGACACTGAGGAGTGGAAGTATGCCTGCGCTTCTCAGTGTCTGCGGGATGACAGGCTGGATGGCAGCGTTCTGCTGCGGTCCAGCCTGTCATCTCGATGTAGCAGAGCTGGAGCCGTCGTGGGAGCCATGGAAAGGTAAGGATGAGGTTGCTTTATTATTTTTCTTTTATTGCAGGAGATCGTTGGCTTCAGCTGGAATGGGCGTGATGGTAAGTATGGTTTAATTTAGAACAATAAAGAATTGTGTGTTTATTTCAATTAAAGGACTTTTTTCTGGGTGTTTGTGTTTTTTTTAAATACTTTACTAGAAATTCATGGTGGTCATGTCTAATATTGGCGTGACCCCATGAATTTCGGGCTTAGGGCCAGCTGATAATGCCAAGCTGGCCTTAACCCCTTTATTACCCAGTGAGCCACCGCATCAGGGCCCTGGATGAGTTGGGTACAGCGCCAGAAGATGGCGCTTCTATGAACGCGCCATTTTCCGGGGCGGCTGCGGACTGCAATTTGCAGCGGGTGGGGCCCAGAAAGCTTGGGCCTCCCTGCGCTGCAGATTCCAGCCCCCAGCTCCCTAGTTGTACCTGGCTGGACACAAAAATAGGGCGAAGCTCCACGTTTTTTTTTTTTAAATTCATGAAATTCATGGAATAATTAAGAAAAAAAGGGCTTCCCTATATTGTTGTGTCCGGCTAGGTACAAATAGGCAGCTGGTGGTTGGGGGCAGCCCGTTCCTGCCTGCTGTACCTGACTGGACACAAATATAGGGCGAAGCCCCACATCAATTTTTTTAAATTATTTCATGAATTTCCTGAAATGATTTAAAAAAAATTGACGTGGGGCTTCGCACTATATTTGTGTCCAGCCAGGTACAGCAGGCAGGAACGGGCTGCCCCCAACCACCAGCTGCCTATTTGTACCTGGTTGGACACAACAATATAGGGAAGCCCTTTTTTTCTTAATTATTTCATGAATTTCATGAAATAATTTAAAAAAAAAATGTGTGGCGCTTCGCCCTATTTTTGTGTCCAGCCAGGTACAACTAGGCAGCTGGGGGCTGGAATCTGCAGCGCAGGGAGACCCAAGCTTTCTGCCCCCCCCCTCCCCCCGCTGAAAGTTGCAGTCCGCAGCCACCCCGGAAAATGGCGCGTTCATAGAAGCTGGATGCTGTACCTGGCTGGCATACAAAAATATGGCGAAGCCCACGTCAAAAGTTTTGGGAAAAATTAATTAAAAAATAAATAATAATTTAGGGACTGCATCTTTATTAACTCCTCAAATGTCATTTAGTGTTAAAATAAAGGACTTATTTTAAAAAAAATTGACGTGGGGCTTCGCCCTATATTTGTGTCCAGCCAAGTACAGCAGGCAGGAACAGGCTGCCCCCAACCACCAGCTGCCTATTTGTACCTGGCCGGACACAACAATATAGGGAAGCCCTTTTTTAAAAAAATTATTTCATGAAATAATTAAAAAAAAATTGACGTGGGGCTTCGCACTATATTTGTGTCCAGCCAGGTACAGCAGGCAGGAATGGGCTGCCCCCAACCACCAGCTGCCTATTTGTACCTGGTTGGACACAACAATATAGGGAAGCCCTTTTTTTCTTAATTATTCCATGAATTTCATGAAATAATTTAAAAAAAAAATGCGTGGGGCTTCGCCCTATTTTTGTGCCCAGCCAGATACAACTAGGCAGCTGGGGGCTGGAATCCGCAGCGCAGGGAGACCCAAGCTTTCTGGGCCACCCCCGCTGCAAATTGCAGTCCGCAGCCGCCCAAGAAAATGGCGCGTTCATAGAAGCGCCATCTTCTGGCGCTGTACCCAACTCATCCAGGGCCCTGGTGCGGTGGCTCACTGGGTAATAAAGGGGTTAAGGCCAGCTTGGCATTATCAGCTGGCCCTAAGCCCAAAATTCATGGGGTCACGCCAATATTAGACATGACCACCATGAATTTCTAGTAAAGTATTTAAAAAAACACAACACCCAGAAAAAAGTCCTTTAATTGAAATAAACACACAATTCTTTATTGTTCTAAATTAAACCATACTTACCACCACGCCCATTCCAGCTGAAGCCAACGATCTCCTGCAATAAAAGTAAAATAATAAAGCAACCTCATCCTTACCTTTCCATGGCTCCCACGACAGCTTCAGCTCTGCTACATCGAGATGACAGGCTGGACCGCAGCAGAACGCTGCCATCCATCCTGTCATCCCGCAGACACTGAGAAGCGCAGGCATACTTCCACTCCTCAGTGTCTGGCTGTGACGGCATCCAGATGAGCCGAGGTCATGTCCAATGAACTCCGCTCACTTCATGTACGTCACTGACAGCGTGGGAAAATTCTCCTGCACTCAGCACTTCAGCGTGAGAATTTTCCCACGCTGTCAGTGACGTGCATGAGGTGAGCTGAGTTCATTGGACATGACCTCACCTCATGTATGTCACTGACAGCGTGGGAGAATTCTCACGCTGAAGCGCTGAGTGCAGGAGAATTTTCCCACGCTGTCAGTGACGTGCATGAGGTGAGCTGAGTTCATTGGACATGAACTCGGCTCATTTGGATGACGTCACAGAGAGACACTGAGGAGCGCAAGCATGCCTGCGCTTCTCAGTGTCTGCGGGATGACAGGCTGGATGGCAGCTTTCTGCTGCGGTCCAGCCTGTCATCTCGATGTAGCAGAGCTGGAGCTGTCCTGGGAACCATCGAAAGGTAAGGATGAGGTTGCTTTATTATTTTTCTTTTATTGCAGGAGATCGTTGGCTTCAGCTGGAATGGGCGTGATGGTAAGTATGGTTTAATTTAGAACAATAAAGAATTGTGTCTTTATTTCAATTAAAGGACTTTACTCTGGGTGTTTGTGTTTTCTTTTAACTTTGACTATGGGGTTAGTAATGGGGGTGTCTTATAGACGCCTCTCCATTACTAACCTGGGCTTGATGTCAGCTGGCATTATAAGCTGACATCAACCCCAACCCTATTACCCCCTGCCACCGTACCAGGGCAGCGTGGAAGAGCGAGGCTAAGTGCCAGAATTGGCGCATCCTACGGATGCGCCATTTCTGGGGCGGCTGACGGCTGGTGTTTCTAGCCTGGGAGGGGGCCAATATTCATGGCCCCCTTCCTGGGCTATTAATATCAGCCCCCAGCTGTCTGCCTAGCCTGTGCTAGCTATTAAATTAGGGGGGACCCCACGTCATTTTTTTTGGGGGGTCCCCCATTTTAATAGCTAGTAAAGGCTAGGCATTCAGCTGGGGGCTGATATTAGTAGCCTGGGAAGCTCCGTGGGTATTACCCCCTTCCCAGGCTTCAAACATTTGCCCCAGCTGTCTGCTTAACCTCCGCTAGAGCCTAAAATTAAGGGGAACCCCACGCCAATTTTTTTTTAAATAAATCCTTTATTTTAACACTAAATGACAAGTACAGTAATCAACACTGTCACTGTACTTCATATATATGTGACTGACATGTTTCTATCTATCTAATCTATGTGTGATTCTCTATTCCTTCTATTCTAAATTGTCGGGTACAGATGCTGAATTGCCGGCCGGCTTTCTTAAAGAGACGGTGCATGAAAACACTATTATTTTTTTAAATAAATCCTTTACACTAAATGACAAGTTCTGTAAGCAACACTGTCACTGTACTTCTTATATATGTGACTGACATGTTTCTATCTATCTAATCTATGTGTGAAGCTCTATTCTGTCTGTTATAAATTGTCGGGTACAGATGCTGAATTGCCGGCCGGCTTTTTTAAAGAGACGGTGCACGAAAACACTAATATTTTTTTTAATAAATCCTTTACACTAAATGACAAGTACAGTAAGCAACACTGTCACTGTACTTCATATATATGTGACTGACATGTTTCTATCTATCTAATCTATGTGTGAAGCTCTATTCTTTCTGTTGTAAATTGTCGGGTACCGGTGAATGCCGCTGATGAATTGCCGGCTTTTCATGTCATTCTACATTATTCTTAGTTGTTTTACTTCATGTAGAATTAACCTACAAGGAAAGAAAGGGTTTATTTTCATTCCGATATTTGTGTCCCATTGACTTGCATTGGTTTCCGGTATCGGAATCGGCGATATCCGATACTTTTTGGGTATCGGCCCGATCCAATCCGATACGATATTTCCTGATATCGGAAGGTATCGCTCAACACTACTTATCACTTATCCTTAGGCCATGTTCACACGTTCAATATTTGGTCAGTATTTTCTCTCAGTATTTGTAAGCCAAAGCCAGGAGTGCAACAATCAGAGGAAAAGTAGATGATAGAAACCCTGTCACCACTTCTGCATTTATCACCCACTCCTGGTTTTGGCTTACAAAGACTGATAGTGTGAATGTGGCCATAGGCTAGGTGATTACATGTTTTCACCGTAGAACACCTCTAAGTGCATATTTGCTACTGTGTAATAATCACAGGATGGGGAGGGGGGGGGTTAAACATCTAAGTATTTAACCTCTATAGGAAATCAAGAATCTTCCCCTTATTGATATCAGAGAAAACAAGTGACCTCCATACACAACACAATCCCACAATCCACTATACTAAAATCAATAATACCACATACAAGGAACAAATACCGCCACACCGTGACCAGACTTCATATTATCACCACACAGTGACCAGATAATACCAGAAACAAGGGATAAATACCATCACACCATGACCAGATCACATATTATCACCACAGAGTGACTGAATAATACCACATATAAGGAACAAATACTGCCTCTCCATCACCGGATCACATATTACCACCACATAGTGACCAAATAATACAAGGAACAAATATCACCACACCATGACCAGATCACATATTACCACCACATAGTGACCAAATACAACAATACTGATCATTACACAGGGGCTCTGTATATAGTATACAATGTATAGCATCAGTGTACATACAGTACATTGATCACCAATGACATTATGCACAGTCGCTCTGTATATAGTGTCAGTGTACAGGTAATATAGTGATCAACAGTGCAATTATACACAGGAGCTCTGTACATAGTATATAGTGTATAGTGTCAGTGTACAGATAACACACTGACTCACCAGTGACTTCTGTAGTTGAAGTCCTTCATCTTCGCTTTTCTTCTTCATCCAGTGCAGACCACCCTCACTTCTTCTAGCCAGGACTCTGCTGAAAATATAACACGGTTATCTATAGCTGATCACTTCTACAACACATTCCCCACTTTTTTCCCTGACTTCTACACTACGTCAAATGAAGAAAAAAAGTGACATAGTACCGCCCTGTACAGTAACAGGATCCCCCTTTTGTTACTCCCCACCATGGAAGACAGTATCCTCAAAAGTAAATTAAGTTACAGCAGTAATAATGTTCCCTGATTGGCCCATACAGTAATTATGTCACCCCTTTATGTAATAAGGTCCCAGATCCTCGTCCTCTTTATTTAGTGTCCCCATCCCAGGCTCCTATGTTGTCCCTGTCTATGTCCACTTTAATAATGTCCCCATCCTGGGCCCCTTCCAGTAAAAATGTCCCCATTCTGGGCTCCTTCCAGTAATAATGGCCATACGTAGTCTTCCATACAGAATAATGGTCCCATATAGTCCTCCATACAGTATAATGGCCCCACATAGTCCTCCATGCAGTATAATAGGCCCCACATAGTCCTCCATACAGAATAATTGACACCACATAGTCCTCTATGCAATATAATGGACACCACATAGTCCTCCATACAGTATAATGGCCCCACATAGTCATTACTGTATAATGGGCCCCACATAGTCCTCCATACAAATTTATTGACCCCACATAGTCCTCCATACAGTATAATGGTCCCTACATAGTCCTCCATACAGAATTATGGGCCCCACATAGTCCACCATACTGTATAATGGGCCCCACATAGTCCTCCATACAGTAAATTAGGCACCACATAGTCGTCCATACAGTATAGTGGGCACCACATAGTCCTTCATACAGAATAATGGGTCCCACATAGTTCTCCATAGAGTATAATGGCCCCCACATAGTCATCCATACAGAATTATGGGCACCACCAAGTCCTCTATACAGTGTAATGGGCCCTACATTGTCCTCTATACAGAAAAATGACCCCACATAGTCCTCCATACAGAATAATGAGCCCCACAAAGTCCTCTATACAGAATAATAGCCCCACATAGTCCTCCATACAGTGTAATGGGCTCCATATAGTCCTCCACACAGTATTATGGCCACATAGATTGCTCCATACTGTATTATGGCCCCATAGATTGCTCCATACTGTATTATGCCCCATAGATTGCTCCATACAGTATAATGGCCCCATAGATTGCTCCATGCTGCATAATGGCCCCATAGATTGCTCTATTCTGTAATGGCTCCATAGTTTGCTGTATAATGCCCCCCTAGAATTCTCCATAAGTATAATGGGCCCCATAGATTGTTCCATACTGAAATGGTCCCATAGATTGCTCCATGCTGCATAATGGCCCCATAGATTGCTCCATGCTGCATAATGGCCCCATAGATTGCTCCATATTGTATAATAGCCCCATAGATTGCTCCATACTGTAATGGCCCCATAGATAGCTCCATACATCAATTGCCTCATAGATTGCTCCATGCAACATAATGGCCTCATAGATTGCTCCATGCTGCATAATGACCCCATAGATTGCTCCATACTGTAATGGCCCCATAGATTTCTTCATACTGTATAATAGCCACATAGATTGCTCCCTACTGTATAATGGCCCCCTAGATGGCTCCATACTATAATGGCCCCATATATTGCTCCATGCTGCATAATGGCCCCATAGATTGCTCCATGCTGCATAATGGCCCCATAGATTGCTCCATATTGTATAATAGCCCCTAGATTGCTCCATGCTGTAATGGCCCCATAGATTGCTTCATGCTGCATAATGGCCCCATAGATTGCTCCATGCTGCATAATGGCCCCATAGATTGCTCCATATTGTATAATAGCCCCTAGATTGCTCCATACTGTAATGGCCCCATAGATTGCTCCATACATCAATTGCCTCATAGATTGCTCCATGCAACATAATGGCCTCATAGATTGCTCCATGCTGCATAATGACCCCATAGATTGCTCCATCCTGTAATGGCCCCATAGATTTCTCCATGCTGTATAATAGCCACATAGATTGCTCCCTACTGTATAATGGCCCCCTAGATTGCTCCATACTATAATGGCCCCATATATTGCTCCATGCTGCATAATGGCCCCATAGATTGTTCTATACTGTAATGACCCCATAGATTGCTCCATACTGTAATGGCCCCATATATTGCTCCATGCTGCATAATAGCCCCATAGATTGCTCCATACTGTATAATGGCTCCATAGATAGCTCCATGCTGCATAATGGCCCCACATGATGCTGTAAACTCTATAATGGCCCCATATATAACTCCATACTGTATAATGGCCCCACATGATGCTACATACTGTATAATGGCCCCATATAGTGCTCCATACTGTATAATGGCCCCATATATTGCTCCATACTGTATAATGGCTCCATAGATTGCTCCATGCAGCATAATGGCCCCATATAGTGATCCATACGGTATAATGGCCCCATATATTGCTCCATACTGTATAATAGCTCCATAGATTGCTCAATACTGTATAGTGGCCCCATAGATTGCTCCATGCTGTAATGGTCCCATAGATTGCTCCATGCTGTAATGGCCTCATAGATTACCCCATACTGTATAATGGCCCCATAGATTGCTCCATGCTGTAATGGCCTCATATATTGCTCCATGCTGTTATGGCCCCATAGATTGCTCCATACTGTATAATGGCCCCATAGATTGCTCAATGCTGTAATGGCCACATAGATTTCTCCATGCTGTAATGGCCCTATAGATTGCTCCATAAGTCTAATGGCCCCATAGATTACCCCATACTCTATAATGGCCCCATAGATTGCTCCATACTGTATAATGGCCCCATAGATTGCTCCATACTGTAATGGCCCCATAGATTGCTCCATGTTGTAATGGCCCTATAAATTGCTCCATAAGTATAATGGCCCCATAGATTACCCCATACTGTATAATGGCCACATAGATTGCTCCATACTGTATAATGGCCCCATAGATTGCACCATACTGTAATGGCCCCATAGATTGCTCCATGCTGTAATGGCCCCATAGATTGCTCCATAAGTATAATGGCCCCATAGATTACCCCATACTGTTTAACAGCATGGAGCAATCTATGGGGCCATTATACAGTATGGATCAATCTATAGGGCCATTATACAATATGGAGCAATCTATGGGGCCATTATACAGTATGGGGTAATCTATGGGGCCATTACAGCATGGAGCAATCTATGGGGCCATTACAGCATTGAGCAATCTATGGGGCCATTATACAGTATGGAGCAATCTATAGGGCCATTATGCAGCGTGGAACAATCTTTGGGGCCATTATACAGTGTGGAGCAATCTATGTGGCCATTACAGCATGGAACAATCTATGGGGCCATTACAGCATGGAACAATCTATGGGGCCATTATACAGTATGGAGCAATCTATGGGGCCATTATGCAGCATGGAGCAATATATGGGGCCATTTTACAGTATGGAACAATATATTGGGCCATTATGCAGCATGGAGGAACATATGGGGCCATTATGCAGCATGGAGCAATCTATGGAGCCATTATACAGTATGGGGCAATATATGGGGCCATTATACAGTATGGATCACTATATGGGGCCATTATGCAGCATGGAGCAATCTATGGAGCCATTATACAGTATGGAGCAATCTATGGGGCCACTATACAGTATGGAGCAATATATGGGGCCATTATGCAGCATGGATCAATCTATGGAGCCATTATACAGTATGGAGCAATATATGGGGCCATTATACAGTATGGAGCATTATATGGGCCATTATACAGTATGCAGCATCATGTGGGGCCATTATACAGTATGGAGTTGTATATGAGGCCATTATACAGTTTGCAGCATCATGTGGGGCCATTATGCAGCATGGAGCAATCTATGGGGCCATTACAGTATGGAGCAATCTATGGGGCCATTACAGTATGGAACAATCTATGGGACCATTATGCAGCATGGAGCAATATATGGGGCCATTATAATATGGAGCAATCTAGGGGGCCATTATACAGTAGGGAGCAATCTATGGGGCCATTATACACTATGGAGAAATCTATGGGGCCATTACAGTATGGATCAATCTATGGGGCCATTTTGCAGCATGGAGCAATCTATGAGGCCATTATGTTGGATGGAGCGATCTATGAGGCAATTAATGTATGGAGCAATCTATGGGGCCATTACAGTATGGAGCAATCTAGGGGCTATTATACAATATGGAGCAATCTATGGGGCCATTATGCAGCATGGAGCAATCTATGGGGCCATTATGCAGCATGGAGCAATCTATGGGACCATTTCAGTATGGAACAATCTATGGGGCCCATTATACTTATGGAAAAATCTAGGGGGGCATTATTCAGCAATCTATGGGGCCATTACAGAATAGAGCAATCTATGGGGCCATTATGCAGCATGAAGCAATCTATGGGCCCATTATACTTATGGAGCAATGTGTGGGGCCCATTATAGTTATGGAGCAATCTATGGGGCCATTATGCAGTATGGAGCAATCTATGGGGCCATTATACTGTATAGAGCAATCTATGGGGCCATAATACAGTATGGAGCAATATATGGGGCTATAATACTGTGTGGAGGACTATGTGGAGCCCATTACACTGTATGGAGGACTATGTGGGGCTTTTATTTTGTATAGAGGACTTTGTGGGGCCCATTATTCTGTATGGAGGACTATGTGGGGTCATTTTTCTGTATAGAGGACTATGTAGGGCCCATTACACTGTACGGAGGACTTTGTGGTGTCCATAATTCTGTATGGAGGACTATGTGGGGGCAATTATCGTGTATGGAGGACTACATGGGGCCCATTATACTGTATGGAGGTCTATGTGGGGCCCATTATTCTGTATTCTCTATAAAGGACTATGTGGGGCCATTATTCTGTATAGAGGACTATGTAGGGCCCATTACACTGTATGGAGGACTTTGTGGTGCCCATAATTCTGTATGGAGGACTATGTGGGGGCCATTATTGTATATGGAGGACTATCTGGGGCCCATTATACTCTATGGAGGACTATGTGGGGCCCATTATTCTGTATAAAGGACTATGTGGTGCCCACTATACTGTATGGAGGACTATGTGGTGCCTAATTTACTGTATGGAGGACTATGTGGGGCCCATTATTGTTACGCACACGCCCGGACTGACTGGCGTGAGCGTGATTAGTGATCCCACTGGACCATGAACCGAGGAGTGTCTGGAGGGGTGTAACTAAGTATCAACCCGGTCCGACCAAAGTCGCACGGCAGCTCAATCGACTCCGTGAACCAGGGAGGAACCGAGCAGAGGGACCAGGTGCTACTAAAGGTCAGACCTCGGTCACGGCTGTTGACCCACACCGGGGAGTGCAGGAAGAGGCAGGTTAGGCTGGCATACAGACAGATGGGTATTGGCAGGCACGGCTGGTATGCAGACAGGTGGGTACTGGCTAGCACGGCTGGTTTGAAGACAGGTGGGTACTGGCAAGCACGGCTGGTATGCAGACAGGCAGATACTAGCAGGTAGGCGCGCAGGCTGGATAGGGACCAGTACAGACTGGGATACAGGAACAGAGCCATTGATGCGGTAGACAAGCAGAGCGAAACGCAGGCGCGGTGGACAAGGCAGAGCAGAGCGAAACCGCAGGCGCGGTGGACAAGGCAGAGCAGAGGGAAACCGCCGGAGGGGTGGACAAGGCAGAGCAGAGGGAAACCGCCGGAGCGGTGGACAAGGCAGAGGAGAGGGAAACCACAGGTGCGGTGGACAAGCGGAGCAGAGAGGAACTGCCGGAGAGGTGGACAAGGCAGAGCCGAGCGAAACCACAGGTGCGGTGAGCAAGCAGAGCAGAGTGAAACCGCAGGTGCGGTGAGCAAGCAGAGCAGAGCGAAACCGCAGGTGCAGTGAGCAAGCAGAGCAGAGCGAAACCGCAGGTGCGGTGAGCAAGCAGAGCAGAACGAAAGCGCAGGTGCGGTGAGAAAGCAGAGCAGAGTGAAACCGCAGGTGCAGTGAGCAAGCAGAGCAGAGCGAAACTGCAGGTTCGGTGATCAAGCGGAACGAAAGCGCAAGTGCAGTGGGCAAGCAGAACAGAGCAGAAGGTGCAGGCAGACGGGACAGGGCTCTGTTCACATGGAACAGACTGGAAAATACAGGAAGATAGTTAGAACACAGGAGGTAGATACGGAGGCAGGGAAATGTGACAAGCAGAACCAGATGCACACAAGGTACTTACAATGAAGTAGCGAGTGGACACCAAACTCACAAACAGAAGTATAGAGACAACGAGTAGGAGTTAGGTGCAGGTTCAGACACTGCAAGAAAAGGGAAGGATCGGACACAGAGACAAACAGGCAACAGGCTAGGAGACAGTTCAGACAGGAACAGACACTGGAACGAGATACAGGAACGAGCCTGGGTACTCAGCCCCCAGGGTGGCGGAAACGGACTAGAAGTCACAGATAACAGGCCTGGGTAGACAGCCCCCAGGGTGGCAGAAACAGACTAGAAGTCACAGATAACAGGCCTGAGTATGCAGCCCCCAGGGTGGCAGAAACAGACAAGATACAGGACAAGACCTGGCAACTCAGATGCAAGAAGCACACTGATAGAAAGTGTTGCTCAGGCACCTCCTACTGGGTGGAGGGGGTTTAATTATCCAGTGACTCACAGCAATAGGCTGGGGACGCATTAGGAGTGCGCACACAGTAGCTTTAAGAATCAGTAAGTGCCAGCACCGCCGCCCTAAGCAATCAGACAAGAGACATGCACACAGATTGCGGTCTTGCATGGTGGGAGGTGGTAAGCCATGCAAGCACTCCGCCAGGGATGTTACAATTATACTGTATGGTGGACTATGTGGGGACCATTACACTGTATGGAGGACTATGTGGGGCCCATTATACTGTATGGAGGACTATATGGGGCCATTATTCTGTATGGAAGACTACGTGGGGCCATTATTACTGGAAGGAGCCCAGAATGGGGACATTTTTACTGGAAGGGGCCCAGGATGGGGACATTATTAAAGTGGACATAGACGGGGACAACATAGGAGCCTGGGATGGGGACACTAAATAAAGAGGACGAGGATCTGGGACCTTATTACATAAAGGGGTGACATAATTACTGTATGGGCCAATCAGGGAACATTATTACTGCTGTAACTTAATTTACTTTTGAGGATACTGTCTTCCATGGTGGGGGGTAACAAAAGGGGGGTCCTGTTACTGTACAGGGCGGTACTATGTCACTTTTTTTCTTCATTTGACGTAATGTAGAAGTCAGGGAAAAAAGTGGGGAATGTGTTGTAGAAGTGATCAGCTATAGATAACCGTGTTATATTTTCAGCAGAGTCCTGGCTAGAAGAAGTGAGGGTGGTCTGCACTGGATGAAGAAGAAAAGCGAAGACAAAGGACTTCAACTAAAGACGTCACTGGTGAGTCAGTGTGTTATCTGTACACTGACACTATACACTATATACTATGTACAGAGCTCCTGTGTATAATTGCACTGTTGATCACTATATTACCTGTACACTGACACTATATACAGAGCTCCTGTGCATAAGGTCATTGGTGATCAATGTACTGTATGTACACTGATGCTATACACTGTATACTATATACAGAGCCCCTGTGTAATGATCAGTATTGTTGTATTTGGTCACTATGTGGTGGTAATATGTGATCTGGTCATGGTGTGGTGATATTTGTTCCTTGTATGATTTGGTCACTATGTGGTGGTAATATGTGATCCGGTGATGGTGAGGCAGTATTTGTTCCTTGTATGTGGTATTATTCAGTCACTCTGTGGTGACAATATGTGATCTGGTCATGGTGTGATGGTATTTATCCCTTGTATCTGGTATTATCTGGTCACTGTGTGGTGATAATATGTAGTCTGGTCACAGTGTGGCGGTATTTGTTCCTTGTATGTGGTATTATTGATCTTAGTATAGTGGATGGTGGGATTGTGTTGTGTATGAAGGTCACTTGTTTTCTCTGATATCAATAAGGGGAAGATTCTTGATTTCCAATAGAGGTTAAATACTTAGATGTTTAACCCCCCCTCCCCCGTCCTGTGATTATTACACAGTAGCAAATATGCACTTACAGGTGTTCTACAGTGAAAACATGTAATTGACGCGCCCCTGGGCCTTCTGTGTCGTGCGGCATCGTGCGCACGGGGGCTTACCCGGAGCCGGATCAGATGGGGGTAGTAGTCTCGTGGCGGTGACCCGGTCCGTGCCCAGGGAGTCAAACTAAGTGGCGAGTCTATTAGCAGTAGATGTTGGATGACTACGCCACCCGTTGAATGCAGCTTTGGAGCTGCCGCTGCAGGGCAGACCGCTGAGGCCGGTGGAAGGATGGTGCAGCGGGGATGGTATAACCCCCAACGGGAGGGGTATGGCCTCAGGGCAGCTGACGTGGATGATGGGGGTAGCAGGAACCACTCAGAGACGATGCGTGTAGTTCAGGGTCTTTACTGGTGACAAAGATAGACCCTCCCGGAGTACTTGCTAGCGATCGGGGCCTGGTCAGTCCTTGAGCAGATGGGATCTCCCCTGGCCAGGCGGAGTTGTAGGCCTTCCCAGCTAACTGTACTCTTCTGGCTACCTTGCTAGAGGCGGGTAAAAGTAGCCCACGTCCCTGAGTGTACCGTGTGGTGCTCACCCGTATGGCCGGTGACTCGGGGCCTTCTAATGGCTTCCGCTCCACGATGGCGGTGCTGGTCCCACGCGTGTGACCGTGCCTTCGGGTTTCTGGGCCAGAGGACCTGCAATCCCCTGCCGGTCGGTTTCTGCTGCTGGGTAAGGATTAGTCCCCACAGCCTCGGACTCCGGGTCCGGTGATAACTTCTCAGTCAGGGCGAGCTCTGCAGCTGCCAGCCCTGACTCCTTATAGCACTGCTCCCACAGAGCTCCTGTTGTTTCTTCCTATGCTGCTTCTCTTCTCTACTCTTGTTCTCTCTCTCCTAACCCTGCCTCAGCCCCAGGTTTATATAGGGGAAGTTCTTCCACTCCCAGGACTGGGCAGGAGGTGTGGCATGCATAAGATCCCTGACCAAGAGACCTCCCACCTGCTCTCAGACATAATATTGCTATTATTGTGGAGACCAGACCCCTGGGGTGCCACATAATCATCTAGCCTAAGGCCACATTCACACTATCAGTCTTTGTAAGACAAAACCAGGAGTAGGTAATAAATGCAGAAGTGGTGACAAGGATTCTATTATACTTTTCCTCTGATAGTTGCACTCCTGGTTTTGGCTTACAAATACTGAGATAAAATACTGACCAAATATTGAACATGTGAACATGGCCAAAGGATAAGTGATAAGTTGTTGATTGGTGGGGGTCTGACTGCTGGGACCCAGTCAATCTGTAGAATGTGGAGCTTTTATCTCCATTAGTATGGAGTATCACGTATGACTCAACCACTGATCCATTCATTCCCTCAGTGGCTGCACTTGGATTTTTCTGGAAGCTCCCAAAGAGGATGAATGGAGCTGCGGTTAGGCATCCCACCTGTCGCTTTATTTTAAAATGAGGATAAAAGTGCCCGGTCAGGGATAAAAGTTCCCCATTCTTCTGATTTGTGTGGTTTCCAATGCTCAGATTCCACTGATCAATAAGTCATCACCTACCTAACCTATGGATCAGTGATAACATCTTTTCATCAAAGAAACCTTTAATGCAAACTACCGTAATTGTACATCACAGTCACCTTCAGTGCACACGTAGCGTTTTTCATGCATTTTCGCGGCGTTTTTTTGGCTCGAAAACGCATGAAAAATCCGCAGGTATATTTATACCTGCAGATTTGCTGCGGTTCAATTAAAGTCAATGGGCTGTGGAAACGCGAGTGGTACCCGGGTCGGCTGGGGACGACTACTAATCCCCTCATCCGACCGCCTCTCCCGCTGATAACAGCAAGAGCGGCATGGGTGAGTGGAGCAGTAGTCTCCACAACTGAGCCAGGACTGCGCGTGGTGGGAAAAAAAGTAAAAAAAAACAAAAAAAACACTATACTCACCTGTCCGGCGCCCCTCGGTGTCCTCCTGGTCCTCGGTCCTCGCGATGTCATCCTCCCGGCGGCCGACGGTACACTGCGCTGCCAGGACCTGCACGGTGCTGCGTGGGAACATTCTGAAGAATGTTCCCACAAGTACTGATGCTGAGGTCACCGAGGCTGATCAGCTGATTTTCAGCTGATGAACCCCAGTGATCTCACTACTGCAGAAGCATGTACACTGACAGGAGTCACTCTTGTCAGTATACATTGCTGTCTTCTACAGCAGTGACATCAGTGATTGCTGATGTCACTGCTGTAGAAGTTACCCGGATCGCCGAGGGACAATCGTGACCGCGGTAATTGTGTACTACACCGTGACGGCGGACAGGTGAGGGATATAGTTGTTTTACTTTTTTTACAGAAGATCGAGGGAGTTCGGGAACTGTGCGCACAATAATTTATTTTAAAAAAAAAACTTGTTTTTTATTTCATTCAAATACTTTATTTTGGCCGTGTCTTTATTGGAAAAGCGGCGACAACTTTACTATACAATACAGTATGCAATACAAGGCTGATGTGAACCCCAACCCTATTACCCCATTCGCCACCGCTACACTGCAGTTGGAAGAGGGGAGGTTAAGCGCCAGATCTGGCGCATCTTATGGATGCACCATTTCTGGGACTGCTGAGGGGTGATATTATTAGCCGCAGAGGGGGATAGTATTCATGGCCCCTTCCCTGGCTATTAATATCAACCTGCAGCTGTCTGTTTATGCTTTTCTTGTTATAGTTTATAGGGGGACCCTGCGTCAAATTTTTCTGGGGTCCCCCTGTAATCTATCCAGTAAAGGCTAAACAAACAGCAGTGGGCTGATATTAATAGCCAGAGAACATTGTTGGCTAATGGCCCCTTTCCCGGCTACTAATGTCAGCCCCCAGCAGTCAGCTTTCCCTCTGCTGGTTATAAAAATGACGCAGGAGCCCACAGCATTTTTTTTTACATTTGTACCCACGATCCGGACGTAACTGTGCTCTGGACGCATATTTTTGCTGCGTCCAAAACGTGGCATTTTATTGAACGCAGGTGAATTCACATGTGTTCACTGAACCATGCGTATTCACCGCATTCAATACATTCTAGTGGTCAAATTTCTTTTGTGGAGACTGGGGACTTTGACATGCTGCAGTCCTGAAAGACGCCCTGCATGTCAGTATTCACGGGTGATTTGCAGCCTCTGATGCATGCATAGTGGACATGGGATTTCTAGAGATCCCATCCACTATGCTGTAACATCTGGATGCTGCAGGTTTGATGTTGTATAAACACGCAGCTTCAAACCTGCAGCGGCTCCTGACCGTGGCCACCTACTCAAACTCACCCACAGCATGTCAATTTCTGTAGCCGACACGCTAGTCGCTGCTGCAGATTTTGACCGATTGAAGTGTCATTATATGCGGTGGATTCACAAGTACCGACAGCAAAAGTGCAGCATTAGAACATTGCATTTTGGACGCAACAAAAATACGCTGCATCCAAAGCGCTGCTTGTTGCTGTTTGTGAGGACGTAGTGGCTAGCGAAACAGCTGTGAGTCGTTATTAATGGCCAGGGATCATGTTTGCAAATAGCACCTTCCCATGCTAAGAATAACAGCTCACAACTGCCACATAAATTACATGAATAGAAATGCTAATGGAGATTGGGTGAATGGGATCAGCTGACACCTAGCTCTCTTGTTTGGTGATGACAATGTGTCAATCAGACCTTTTCATGACCAAACCTAATTAAAGTAAAGTAAGGAGTTAAATAAACACACAGACACAAAGCAAACACTTTATTTGAAGTACAACAGACACATTCTTTAACCATTTTAATTAACCAACATACTCACCCCAGTTCTGACAGTAATCCAAGGGTTTAAGCAATGTCCCACCAAATAACTTTATTTAGCTCCAAAAAGCATTCATTGATGTACAAAAACGCTTCAAAAACTGCATAAAAAAATGCATCAAAAATGTTTCAAAAATGCACTGCATTTTTCCTGCCAAGGAATGATCGGGAAATTTCTGCTTCAAATCCTGATCGTGTGCACATAGACTTAGGGTGCAGTCAGACGGCCGTATAAATCGAACCGAGATTGAAATGCAGGGCCAGGGCTGCCACCAGGAATTTCAAAAAAAAATTTGGGTCACTTGAGACTCTGCCCAGGCTCCACCCCAGTTCTGCCTCCACCCCTCGAGCCTTACATAGTCCCACCATCCACTCTTGGAAAAACTCCACTTCTGTACCACATCCTTACCAATCACACAATAAGGCTATATGTGTACGTTCAGGATTTGAATGCAGAAATTTCTGCAGCATTTCTGCATCTCTTGGCAGGAAAAACACTGCAGAAAAAACATGCATTTTGCCGCGATTTTAACTTGTTTTTTATGCGTTTTTAATTCGTTTTTTTAATGCGTTTTTGGACATGAATGAATGCTTTTTGGAGCTAAATAAAGATATCCGAAAAAAGAAACGTGGGACATTGCTTCAACCCTTGGATTACTGTCAGACCTGGGGTGAGTATATTGGTTAATTTAAATGATTAAAGAATGTGTCTGTTGTACTTCAAATAAAGTGTTTAATCTGTGTGTGTTTATTTAACTCTTTAATTTACTTTAATTAGCTTTTAGTAATGAAAGGCTCTGATTGACACCTTGTCATCACCAAACAAAAGGGCTCGGTGTCAGCTAATCCCATACACTCAATCTCATTAGCATTTCCATTCAAGTCATTTCTGGGGCAGCTGAGAGCTGCTATTTTTAGCCTGGGAAGGTGCCATTAGGCAAACATGTTCCCTGCTATTAATAACAGCTCACAGCTGTTTTGTTAGCCGCTACATCCTCACTAACAGCAATAAGCAGCGCTTTGGATGCAGCGTATTTTCACTGCGTACAAAACGCTGTGTTCTAATTCTGCACTTTTGTTGTTAATACATGCGAATCGACCGCATATAATGACACTTCAGTTGGTCAAAATTTGCAGCGGAGACTAGCGTGTCCGATACAGAAATTGACATGCAGCAGGGTGAGTTTGGGTACATGGCCACGGTCAGGAGTGGCAGGTTTGAAGCTGCATGTTTATGCAGCATCAAACCCACAGCGTCCAGATATTACAATATTGTGGATGGGATCTCTAGAAATCCCATGTCAAAAATATGCTGCATCCAAAGCGCTGCTATATCCGGATCGTGGGCACATAGCGTTAAAAAAAAATGCTGTGGGCTCCTGCGTCATTTTAATACCAGCAGAGGGAAAGCCGACCGCTGGGGTCTGATATTAGTAGCTGGAGAATGGGCCATTAGCTAAAAATGTTCCCTGGCTATTAATAACAGCTCGCAGCTGTTTGCTTAGCCTTTACTGGCTAGATTACAGGGGGACCCCAGAAAAAAATTGACGTCAGTTCCCCCTATAAAATATAATCAGAAAAAGCTAAGCAGATAGCTGTGGGTTGAAATTAATAACCAGGGAAGGGGCCATGGATACTAGCCCCCTCCGCGGCTAATAATATCACCCCTCAGCAGTCCCAGGAATGGTGCATCCATAAGATGCACCAAATCTGGTGCTTATCTCCGTTCTTCCCACTGTCGTGTAGCGGTGAGGAGTGGGGTAATGAGGTAATACCACCTTGTATTGGTGGCTGATATGAATCCCAGGTTAGTAACCCCGTAGTAAAGTTTTCAACGCTTTTTCAATAAAGACACGGCCTGAATAAAGTATTTTATTGAAATAAAATTACACACGGTTTTAATCATTTTTTTATTGTTCTCTCAATCCCCGACGCCCTCGTCTCCTGAAAAAAACACAAATAAAAAACAACCATATCCCTCACCTGTCCACTGTCACAACGTAATCCAGATTGTCCCCATGTCTCTCCATTCTGCCCCCATGTCGTCTCCTCCATTCTGCCCCTGTCTCTCCCATTCTGCCCTTATGTCATCTCCCATTCTGCCCCCATGTCATCTCCCATTCTGCCCCCATGTCATCTCCCATTCTGTCCCCACGTCACCTCCCATTTTGTCCCCATGTCTCTCCATTCTGCCCCCATGTCATCTCCCATTCCGCCCTCATAGTGCGGCTTTACAAAAAAGCTTCTCCTTACCTGGTTGCCGTTCCAGCGGCGACTCTCCTTCGTCGATCTGAGGCGCAGATGCCAGCCAGTCACAGGCTGGCAGTGATGTTATACGCTGGCGATGTGCGCGCTGACATCAGCTGCCGGCCTGTGATGCCAGCGTCATTATCCTGTACCCCAAATGTCAGCGTCATTATTCTGTGCCCAGAGTGCCAGCATCATTATCCTGTTCCCAGAGTGCCAGCGTCATTATCCTGTACCCCAAATGCCGGCGTCATTATCCTGTGCCCATAGTGCCAGCGTCATTATCCTGTGCCCATAGTGCCAGCATCATTATCTTCTACCCCGAGTGTCAGTGTCATCCTGTACCAAGAGTGCCAGCGTTATTATTAAAACTTCCATTTTTGTATCATCTGTCCATAGGACATTCTCCCAGAAGCTTTGTGGCTTGTCAACATGTAGTTTGGCAAATTCCAGTCTGGCTTTTTATGATTTTTTTTCAACAATGGTGTTCTCCTTGGTCGTCTCCCATGAAGTCCACTTTCGATCAAACAATGACGGATGGTGCGATCTAACACTGATGTTCCTTGAGCTTGAAGTTCACCTTTAATCTCTTTAGAAGTTTTCCTGGGCTCTTCTGTTACCATTCGTATTATCTGTCTCTTTAATTTTTCATCAATTTTCCTCCTGCGGCCACGTCCAGGGAGGTTGGCTCAGTCCCATGGATCTTAAATCTCTGAATAATATGTGCAACTGTAGTCACAGGAACATCAAGGTGCTTGCAGATGTTCTTATAACCTTTACCTTTAATATGCTTGTCTATAATTTTCTTTCTAATCTCCTGAGACAACTCTTTCCTTTGCTTCCTCTGGTCCATGTTGAGTGTGGTACACAACATGTCACCAAACAGCACAGTGAGTATCTGTAGCCCTATATACAGGCCCACTGACTGATTACAAGATTGTAGACACCTGTGATGCTAATTAGTGGACACAACTTGATTTAACATATCTCTTTTGTCACATTATTTTCAAGGGTATCATCATTTCTGTCCAGGTCTAGTTCATGAGTTTAATTTTTTTTTAAATTCTGTGGAAGCAGGCTTGAAAAGCAATCTATTTCATGAGTTTAATTTTTTTTTAAATTCTGTGGAAGCAGGCCTGAAAAGCTTGAAAAGCAATGTCTGACTTTCATTTGTTCAGTTTCATAGATTTTTAATTTATTATTACTTTTGTCAGATTCAAATTATTTCTGTGACCATTGTGGGTTTTTCTTTCATTAAACGAGGGGTACCAACAATTTTGACCAGGTGTGTATGTGATTACATTATGGTGGGCTCTATATGTGATTACATTATGGGGGCTCTATATATGATTATGATGCGCCCCCTGGGCGGTGTGGGGAACCCGGAACCGGGCCTCTGGTGGGATGCTGGGGGTGGTAGTCTCCGTGTGGTGGCGACCCGGTCCGTGGCTCAGGGTGGTCAAACCAGTGGCAGTCTTAGTGTAATAACAAATGTCCAACTACGCCACCCGTGGATTGCGGTCAGTGGGGACCGCCGCTGCGCTGCAGACCGCTGAGGCTGATGTTGTAAGCGCAGCCAAGTATGGGATAACTCCCCACGGGAGAAGTATTGCCTCAGGGCAGCTAGTGTGGATGATGGGAGTGATGGTGTGAGCGTCCCAGTACTAATGGTGCTGGTGCGGCGATGAAACACAGAGACGTGTGGTGCAGTTCAGGGTCTTTACTGATGGTATAAAGCAGACCCTCCCGGGAGTACTGGTTGGCAGTAGAGGTCTGGTCAGTCTGAGAGCTAGCAGGATCTCCCCCTGGCCAGGTGGAGTTGTAGGCCTCCCCGTCTCTCTGCACTCTTTCCTGGTTACCTTGCTGTGTGCGGGTAGAAGTAGCCCACGTCCCTGAGTATACCGTGTGGTGCTCACCCGTATGACCGGTGACTTGGGGCCTTCCGTTAGCCTCTGCTTCACGATTGCGGTGCTGGTCCCTTGCTTGTGACCGTGACTCCGGGCTTCTATGGCCAGAGGACATGGAATCCACTGCGGGTTGGATTCTGCTGCTGGACCTGGATGTCCCCACAGCCTCGGACTCCGTGTCCGGGTTTAGTGTCTTCAGCCAAGGCGAGCTTTCTAGCTTCCAGCCTCTGGCACTCGCTCCTGCTCCTACAGAGCTCCTGTTGTCACTTTCCATCTCCAGGCTCTGACTGACCTAATCAAGCCCCAGACCCAGTTTATAAGGGCAGATTCCTCCCCTCCCAGGTCTGGGCGGTCAGTGTTGCATGCTTAGGGCTCCTGACCAGAGAAACCTCCCACTTGCTCTCAGACATAATATTTCTATTACTGTGGCAACCAGACCCCTGGGGTGCCACAATTACATTATGGGGGCTCTATACTGTTATGTTCTGCTACCAAAGCTAAGGAAAGAGAGGAGATCTGTCCCTACTATAGGACTCAGCTGAATCCCTACGATGTAACAGGGAACCTGATCCTGCGATCAGACCTGCTAAAGTCCTAATCTAGTCTGTACGGAGACCTATAGATGTGGGGAGGGAATCCCTACAAGTACTAAGGACTGGGAGGAATATGGGACACCTCCTAACAGAAATAGTAGCAGACAGACGAACAAAAAAATAGATAGAACATAGAGGTCCGCAGACCAAGCAAACTAACAGAGTTAGATACAGAGCACAGGCTAGCTAGAAAGTAGATATACAATGAAGTCCAGCAAAGCCAGAAGGGCGGAGCAGGATTAAATAGGCCAACAAGGTCATGTGACCAGCAAAGGAAAAAAAACCTAACAGCAAGGTTCTAACAGTACCCCCCCTTCTAAGAGGATCCTCTGGATCCCCTAGGACCAGGCTTATCAGGAAATCTCCTGTGAAACGCTCTGATAAGTCTGGACGCGGAAACATCATCTGACCTCACCCAAGAGTTATCCTCGGGTCCGAAACCTTTCCAGGCCACAAGATACTGCAAACTACCTCTATACCGTCTAGAGTCAAGGATACGAGAAATTTCATATTCCCCGTCCTCCACCACCGGAGGAACAGAGGCAGAGGCGTCACCATCCGACACAACAGCTTTTTTTAACAGAGAGACATGAAAGACCGGATTAATTCTCCAGGAGGTAGGAACCTCCAACCTAACAGCAGATTGGTTGACAACCTGAAGCACCTTAAAGGGCCCTACAAACTTGGGACCCAATTTCTTAGAAGGAATCCTCAACCGCAGATTCCTAGAGGACAACCAAACCATGTCACCAACAGCGAACAAAACCTCCTGTCGTTTCCTATCAAAGTAGTCTTTAGATTTTCTGTTGGCCTCCTGAAGATTACCACGCACATCCGTCCAAACTCTTTCCAAATCACCGGAAAAATTCTCCTCCTCAGGCACGGCAGATCCCAACTTGGAGAACGACCCAAACGACGGATGTCTCCCAGAACAACAAAAAAAAGGCGAACAACCAGCAGAAGAAGATGTATGATTGTTCAGAGCAAATTCGGCAAGTGGCAGAAACTCAGACCACCCCTCTTGATTGTCTGCCACAAAACAACGCAAGAACTGCTCAACATCCTGGTTTTTCCTTTCTGTCTGGCCATTAGATTCAGGATGATATCCGGACGAAAACGACAAATGAATTCCCAACCTGTCACAAAAGGCACGCCAAAAACGAGCCACGAACTGAGGACCCCTATCAGAAACAATGTCAGTAGGAACGCCATGAAGTCTGACAATTTCCTTGACAAAGGCCTTAGCGAGAGTTTTAGCGCAGGGCAGTTTGACGAAGGGAACCAAGTGGCACATCTTGCTAAAACGGTCCACGACCACCCAGATGACAGTAAAACCCTCAGAGGGGGGAAGGTCAGTTATAAAGTCCATAGCCAAATGTGTCCAAGGAGCACTGGGGACCTCCAAAGGACAAAGCAACCCCGCAGCAGGAGTATGTGAGGACTTAGATCTAGCACATATAGTACATTGGCGCACCCACTTAATGACTTCCTTCTGCCATCCAGGCCACCAAAAACTGCGACCCACCAGTCTCTTAGTCTCAGAGATTCCGGGATGACCTGCCAACCGAGATTCGTGACACTCAACAAACAAATCTCTCCTAAAGGTCCCAGGCACAAACAACCTCCCATGAGGAGTGTTAGATGGGGCATTCTCCTGAGCTTTAAGAATCTCATCTTCCAAAACGGAGTCTAAAGCAGCTATCACAACACCTTCTTGTAAAATGTTTTCCTCTTTCTCAGCACTGACTATGGGAGAAAAACTGCGAGACAAGGCATCCGCCTTAACATTCTTAGTACCAGGGATGTAAGTAACGGAGAAATTAAACCGCGAGAAAAACAGTGCCCACCTAGCCTGACGGGCATTCAGGCGCTTGGCAGCATCAAGATATATCAGATTTTTATGATCCGTAAGAACCTGAACGGGAAATTCCGCACCTTCCAAGAAGTGGCGCCAGTGTTCAAATGCGAGTTTAATAGCCAATAATTCCCGATTACCAATATCGTAATTCAATTCAGTCTCCGAAAATTTTTTTGAAAAAAAGGCACAGGGATGTAATCCATCCCCGTTATCCTGAGACAATACTGCGCCAACCCCCACAGAGGAAGCATCAACCTCAACCAAAAACGGCCTAGTAACATCAGGCTGCATAAGGATGGGAGCAGAGGTGAACCTCTCCTTGAGATACACAAAAGCTTCAATGGCCTCAGAAGACCACTGAACCGCATCAGCACCTTTCCTGGTGAGATCAGTCAGAGGTTTGACAATACTAGAAAATTTTTTTATGAATTTTCTGTAGTAATTGGCGAAACCCAAAAACCTCTGTATCGATTTCAAACCAATAGGCCTAGGCCATTCCTGCACAGCCTGAACCTTAACCGGATCCATCTCAAAACCTTTGCTGGAGATAATGTAGCCCAAAAAACTAATTCTCTGTACAGCGAACTCACATTTCTCCAGCTTAGCAAAAAGCGAATTGTCCATTAATAACTGTAATACCTCACGCACGCTCCGCCAATGAGACTCCAGATCTGGCGAATAAATCAAAATGTCATCCAAATACACAACCACATTTTTACCGATCAAAGGTCTAAGGATGTCATTAATCAGATTCTGAAAAAATGCAGGAGCATTAGTAAGACCAAAAGGCATAACCAGATTCTCAAAATGACCCACAGGAGTGTTAAAAGCAGTCTTCCATTCATCACCCTCCTTCATGCGCAACAGATTGTATGCCCCCTTAAGGTCAATTTTAGAGAACCACTTGGCCCCCAATAACTGGTTAAACAGATCAGGAATCAATGGCAGTGGGTAAGGATTGCGTACCGTAATTTTGTTAATCTCACGAAAATCCAGACAAGGACCTAAACCGCCGTCCTTTTTTTTTACAAAAAAAAATCCAACCGCCACAGGAGACTTAGAGGGCCTAATGTGACCGGCGGCCAAACTTGTCTGTATGTATTCCTCCAAAGCCTTCCTCTCAGGAATAGTAAGGTTAAATAAACGACTTTTAGGAAGAGTCGCTCCAGGGACAAATTCAATAGAACAATCATAGTCTCTATGGGGAGGCAAAACCTGCGATTCCTTCTCAGAAAAAACTCTCCAAAAATCCTGAATAGGAACAGGCAATTCTCCCCTATCCAAAGCTGCAATACGCCCGTTACAACACTTGTCATAACATTTATGGCTCCAGGATTTAATTTCACTGGTAGACCAATCCAGTACAGGATTGTGAAATTTTAACCAGGGCAAACCCAATATTACTGGAGAAGGCAAGTTATTCAACACTACCAAATCCAATTTCTCATGGTGAACACCATTAATAGTGAGAGGAAATTCACTGACCTTGAGAGTAATATTCTTCAAAGGGGAGCCATCCACAGAAACCACAGCAATGGGGAATGATAAAGGTTCAGGTTTTAAATTGAGTTTTTCCACGAATCCCCCATCAATTACATTCAGTGTAGACCCGCAATCAACAAACACCCGAAATTCCATTAATTTTTCCTGAGCAATCGTGGAAGCAGCTAAAAATATACCCTTGGAATTTAAACAGGCAATACGGGCGTGACTGACCATTTTTTTTTCTTTCTTCATACGAAGCTCACAGCCTTTAATCAAATGACCAGATTTTCCGCAATAGAAGCCTTCCGAAAAACGACGGTCTTTTTCTTGAGAGCGAGGTGCCACCGATCCAATCTCCATCGGTTCACCACTGTTAGTACACACATTATCATAACCAGAAACTGACATAGCAGAGGATTTGCTCTCATTAACCCTAGCACGCAGTCTTCTATCCACCCGTATAGCTAATTGCATAGCCTGTTGCAAATCCTCAGGTGTAGGATAAGCAATTAGCAGGTCTTTAACCCTTTCACTGAGCCCAGCAAGAAATAGACTTTTCAGAGCAGAATCGTTCCACCCTGTTTGAGTGGACCAACGACGAAAATGAGTACAATATTTTTCGACATTACCTGATCCTTGTTTTAAACGTCTCAACTCAGTCTCAGCTGATGCCACACGGTCAGGATCATCATATAATAGTCCTAAAGCAGAAAAAAAACTATCCACTGATCTGAAGCATGTATCACTAGGTTGCAAAGAAAAGGCCCACTCCTGAGGCTCTTTGCGCAAAAGTGACATTATGAACCCTACGCGCTGGGATTCATCCCCAGAGGACTTGGGTCTCAAACGAAAATACAATAAGCAAGCATTTTTAAATGAAAAAAATTCTCGATGTTCACCAAAAAATAAATCCGGCAAACATACCTTAGGCTCCAAGAAATATGCTCCAGGACAGTTACTCACGTGCTGACGGAGCTCGGCCACTTCCAGAGAGAGTCCCTGCAGGTGTTTAGCCAAATCCTGAACCGACACCATGATGGAACAAAAAAAAAAATCTTTCCTTAGAGAATTTGCAGGCTGGACTTACTGTTATGTTCTGCTACCAAAGCTAAGGAAAGAGAGGAGATCTGTCCCTACTATAGGACTCAGCTGAATCCCTACGATGTAACAGGGAACCTGATCCTGCGATCAGACCTGCTAAAGTCCTAATCTAGTCTGTACGGAGACCTATAGATGTGGGGAGGGAATCCCTACAAGTACTAAGGACTGGGAGGAATATGGGACACCTCCTAACAGAAATAATAGCAGACAGACGAACAAACAAAATAGATAGAACATAGAGGTCCGCAGACCAAGCAAACTAACAGAGTTAGATACAGAGCACAGGCTAGCTAGAAAGTAGATATACAATGAAGTCCAGCAAAGCCAGAAGGGCGGAGCAGGATTAAATAGGCCAACAAGGTCATGTGACCAGCAAAGGAAAAAAAACCTAACAGCAAGGTTCTAACATATACGTGATTACATTACAGGGGGCTCTATATGTGATTACATTACGAGAGGCTCTATATGTGATTACATTAAAGCACAGTTGGTGGTTAGCACTGCAGCCTTGAAGCGCTGGGGTCTTGGGTTCAAATCCCACCAAGGACAACATCTGCAAGGAGTTTGAATGTTCTCCCCGTGTTTGTGTGGGTTTCCTCCCGGTTGTACGGCTTTCTCCCACACTCCAAAGACACATTAATAGGGAATTTTAGATTGTGAGCCCCCAGTGTTCATAATGTCTGTAAAGCACTGTGGAGTTAATGGCGCTATATAAGTGAGTAAAATAAATAAATAATAAATAAATTACAAGGGGCATCTGCCGCACCCTCTGGGCCGTGGGGTACTCGGTAGCCGGGCCGGTCGATGCTGGGTGATATCATGGTGGCAGTGACCCGGTCCGTGACCCAAGGCGGTCAATTAAAGAGAAAGTAAAAGGGGAATAAAGTTTTTAGAGATAAAGCTCGTGATGCCACCTGTGATATGCGGCTATATGGGGCCGCTGCTGCGGTGCAGGTCCACTGGAGCTGGTGGTGATGCAGCAGAGTTGGTTCAGCTCTCCACAGGCAGAGCTAAGCTCCAGGGCAGTATATGTAGAATTGTGGAGGTAGATGTTGTTGGTGCGGTGTAATGCAGGTGATGGCGCAGATAATGAGCAGTCCACAGCTTAATGGCGGTTTCCTCTTTCCGGGCGGCCTGGAAGCAAGTTGGGGATCCACCTCGCCAGGTGGAGTTGTAGGCCTTCCCTCTGCGCTATTCTCTTTGACCCTGCTGCTTGAAGCTATGCTGCGGCCCTCGTCCCTGAGTAAAACTTCTTTTTCCTCACCTGTATGGCAGGCAGCTCGGGCCTTCCTTAAGTATCGCTCCTACGTGGGGGTGCTGGGCCCTATGGTGCTGCTGTGCCGCCGGGCATCTGGTGGGGCCAGGAGATCTGCAGTCTCCTGCCCTCCGGATTCAGCTGCTGGGCCTTCAGTGCCCCACAACCACGGAATCCAGTGTCCGGTTGACTTGTGCTTCCCTCTGGGGCGAGCTTATTCACAGCTCCTTTTCCCAGGTCCTTCCTCGTCGTCCTCCTGTCTCCAACTCCTCTCAACTCACTCTTACTAACCCCGCCTCCAGATTCCAGTGTAAAGGGGAGGGGCTCCCCTTTCTGGTCTGGAACCAGGAAAGTGTTGTATGCTGGTAGACCTGATTAGGGAACCCTCCTTGCTTACAGGCATGGCATCACCCCCTGTGAGGGAGGCAATGCCACTGTGGCAACCGGACTCCTGGGGTGCCACATTCCCCCCTAGTTAAATTCAGTACTCCCAGACTGAGGACACCTTTTGAATTGAACAATTAACAACAATAACAATTCACATTACAAATAGTTTACAAAGTCGCAAAAATCTCAAAAAACCAACAAAAATTGGTAGCAGTCACTGCGGCGCTTAGTCTTTACGCCACTATCAAGGAATTGTCTTTTTCCCGGATACCTGAAGGTTGGTTGGTGATAACCACCTGAACCCACTTCGTGTATCGTCCTGCTTTAGGGCACCCTGTTAGTGGGCCTGGTTTTCGGCCACCCCTGCGGTTTATTTTCAAGGCCAACAATCAACTTTATTCAGCATTGTCCTGACCACACCTAGTCCTGTGGTCCATTTGTCCATAAATTGAATAACTATATATACTCAGGATTACTTACCGGTTACAACTATATAACATACACTACCGTTCAAAAGTTTGGGGTCATTTAGAAATGTCATTATTTTTGAAAGAAAAGCACTTTTTTTTTTCAATGAAACTAACATTAAATGAATCAGAAATACACCCTATACGTTGTTAATGTGGTAAATGACTATTCTAGCTGCTAAAGTCTTTTTTTTATTGCAATATCTACATAAGAGTAAAGAGGCCCATTTCCAACAACCACCACTCCAGTGTTTTAATGGTACATTGTGTTTGTTAACTGTGTAAGAAGGCTAATGGATGGTTAGAAAACCCTAGAAAACCCTTGCACAAGTATGTCAGCCCAGCTGAAAATGGTTTGACTGATTTGAGAAGCTATAAAATTGACCTTGCTTTGAGCTAGTTGAGAATCTTGAGCATTACATTTGCTTGTTCTATGAAACTCTCAAAATGGCCAGAAAAAGAGAACTTTCATGTGAAACTCAACAGTCTATTCTTGTTCTTAGAAATGAAGGCTATTCCATGTGAGAAATTTCCAAGAAACTGAAGATTTCCTACAACGGTGTGTACTAATCCCTTCAGAGGAGAGCACAAACAGGCTCTAACCAGAGTAGAAAGAGAAGTGGGAGACCCTGCTGCACAACTGAGCAACAAGACAAGTACATTAGAGTCTCTAGTTTGAGAAATCGACGCCTCACAGCTCCTCAACTTGCACCTTCATTAAATAGTACACACAAAACGCCAGTGTCAACGTCTACAGTGAAGAGGCGACTCCAGGATGCTGGCCTTCAGGGCAAAGTGGCAAAGAAAAAGCCGTATCTGAGACTGGCTAATAAAAGGAAAAGATTAATATGGGCAAAAGGACACAGACATTGGACAGAGGAAGATTGGAAAAAAGTTTTATGGACAGATAAATCAAAGTTTGAGGTGTTTGGATCACACAGAAGAACATTTATGAGACGCACAACAACTGAAAAGATTGTGGAAGAGTGCCTGACGCCATCTGTCAAGCATAGAGGAGGTAATGTGATGGTCTGGGGTTGCTTTGGTGCTGGTAAAGTGGGAGATTTGTACAAGGTAAATGGGATTTTGAATAATGAAGGCTATCACACCATTTTGCAACGCCATGCCATACCCTGTGGACAGCCCTTGATTGGAGCCAATTTCATCCTACAACAGGACAATGACCCAAAGCACACCTCCAAATTATGCATGAACTACTTAGGGAAGAAGCAGGCAGCTGGTATTCTATCTGTAATGGAGTGGCCAGCGCAGTCACCAGATCTCAACCCCATTGAGCTGTTGTGCAAGCAGCTTGACCGTATGGTACGCAAAAAGTACCCATCAAGCCAATCCAACTTGTGTGATGGGCTTCAGGAAGCATGGGGGGAAATTTCTCAAGATTACCTCAGCAAATTAACAGCTAGAATGCCAAAGGTCTGCAATGCTGTAATTGCTGCAAAAGGAGCATTCTTTGACGAAAGCAAAGTTTGAAGGAGAAAATTATTCTTTCAAATAAAAATCATTATTTCCAACCTTGCCAATGTCTGGACTATATTTTATAATCATTTTGCAACTCATTTGATAAATTAAAGTATGAGTTTTCATGGAAAACACAAAATTGCCTGGGTGACCCCAAACTTTAGAATGGTAGTGTATACTATTATTTTACTACTTCTTAGTCCCTATAACGGGCAGGGAGCAGACCTATGGTACTACAGGTTGATCTACGCAGTACAGTTGTTGCCAATGACCTACCCGGGTCTCTAGTGTCTACCGCTGGTGTGGTGGTTGCATTATTCACTACGCTTCTTGTGGACCTACGTAGTACTGGTATACCAGATCGCCTTCTGCGAACTCCTAAACTCACCATGGGTATGACAGATTCACCGCTAGCAGGGGGTAGATTCTCCTGATCCGCTGCTGATGAAGAATCTGTTTCTGGGGCTGACTGGTCTCTCTGCTGTTCTAGAATCTCTGTGGCTTCCGGTGAAGCTACTTGGGGAAAGGTTAAGACAGCTACCACGATTGCTTGATTCACCTGCGTCCAAGACCGGGGAAATTCTCCAAGGATGGTTTGGACCGTCTCTTCCATCTTTTCTGTGTGCTGGGGGCTGTTTTGATCTTCCTCTTTGTGTCTCAATTGATCAGGGCAAATCTTCAGGTAGTCTCTTGAGACTGCCGCTGACGTCTCTCCTCCATCTTTACTGATGAGGCACACCTTGGTGTTGTCAAAATTTGAAGGTAAGACGGTGTATGGCTCAACCTCCCACTGATCATCTAATTTGTGAACTCATCTTTTCGAGTACCTGTTCTCCAGGTGACAAGGGAACTGCAGGTGCATGCTGATTATAAGTTTTCTCCTCTCTTGCCTGGGACAACCTTCTCTCCACACATTCTTGCACCTTGCGGTATTGTTGCTGCCGCTTCGTATCCCAGTCTGCATCTGGTGATGTCATCTCAGGTGTTAAAACTCCCATGTCTAAGTCAATGGGTATCTTGCCAGGTCTTGCTCTCATCAGGTACGCGGGTGTACAGTTGGTGGAGTTCACTGAGATGTGGTTGTATAAGTCCACCAAATCTGGTAACTTCTCTGGCCACAGGCTACGTTCCTCAAGGGGCAATGTCTTCAACAGGTCTATTACCACCTGGTTAATTTTCTCGCAATACCCGTTGGTCTGGGGATGATATGGCGTCGTCCTTATTTTCTTGAAGCTATACAAGTTACAAAATTCTTGAAACACTTCTGCTTCCAAAGCTGGGCCTTGGTCGGTAAGCACTCGCTCAGGGTAAGAGTGCGGGCGACAAAAGTTTTGTTGAAACCCTTTGGCTGCGGTCTTAGCCGTCTGATCTTTCACTGGCACTACTACCAGGAATCGGGATTAGTGGTCTACTATGGTGAGAATGTAGACATAGCCTGACTGGCTTGGGGCTAGCTTCATGTGGTCCAAGGCTACCAGTTCTAGTGGTTGTTTGGTGATTATGGGCTGCAGGGCAGCCCTCTGGCCATCACGGTCTTTCCGTCTCAGGTTGCATGGACCACATTCTCGACACCATCTCTCGATTGCTTTCCTCATGCCAGCCCAGTAGAATCGCCCACGTATCAGGACTTCCAACTTCTTGCACCCGAAGTGTCCTGCTCCATCGTGGTACGCCTCTAAGACCATTGGCATATCCCGCTTCGGGACTACCACCTGCCAGACCAGTTCGTGTGTCCGGAAGTTGATGTTTCTTCGACACAGCTTTCCCTCATAGATGAACCGCTTGCTGTTCTCCTTCCACAACTGTTGGGTCTCCTGTGGAGCATCTGGATCAAGGTGTGAGTCAGCTTGTGTCAGCAACTCCTTTACTAGGTGGACAGCCGGGATGCTATCCTGAGTCTCTGCCCATCCATGGTGGGGCAATGGGTTAAACGTGGCCTCTCTGTTGGTGGAGAGCTCGTTCCTTACACAGTGGGAGCACTGGGTCACCCCGTGATGATGGAAAGCCGGTAACTCTATCTCCTCCAGCTCTCCCGGGTCTTCTCCCCCATCTGGCAAGTTGGGCATCCTAGACAGCGCATCTATGACGCGCCCCCCTGGGCCGTGGGGTACTCGGTGCCAGGCCGGTCGTTGCTAGGGGAGATGTCACAGTGGCGGGGACCCGGTCCGTGACCCAGGACAGTTAATAAAGAGGTTATTTACAGGGGATTTATAGTTTTTATATAAAGTTCGTGACGCCACCTGTGGCATGGGGCTAAAGGGAGCCGCTGCTGCGGAGTAGGTCCTCTGGAGCTGTGTTAATGCAGCAGAGTTGGTTTGGCTTTCCACAGGTAGAGCTTAGCTCCAGGGCAGTGTAGATGTTATAGCTGTTGTAGATGATGCTGGGCAGTGTAGTGCAGGGGGTGATGGCGCAGCAATAATTCACAGAGACAGTGGGGTGCAGTCTTCTGGGTCTACTCACAGTTCTCACTTTGCTCCTGGTTACGACTGCAGATCATAACTCCCCACGTTGTGCTGCATTCACCGGGCAGGGGTTCAGCAATCCCCCAGGTATTTCAAGAGTGCTTGACAGGACCCCATTCTATATGGCCTTCTCAGCCGTCTTTCTGCGCTGGCTCTCAAACTTCCTGCCCTGCGCCTCGCAAACAATGTCCCAAGCTGGTATCCTTGGACCTTTCTGGGCAACCTGGAGTTCCCTGGATCCTATGTGGCTAGCTTTTTAGAGAATGAGTGCGGATGTAGAAACTGCACCCTGAAAGTACAGAAGCCTCCGGTTTCTAGTTGAACTTTGTAATTCTCACCAGTTAGGGGCCGGTCCCCTCTGCGGCTCGATCCCTCCACCGCCTGGTAGATTCGGTCGTACAGGTGGCCTCCAGCACTGCCCGTACCCCTGGGATCCCCTCTTCGCTCCTGGAGCTCTTCCTCCTGCTCCTTCTCCTCAGTCTGTCCTGGGCCTCTCTGGCTAGGCCCTCCTCCTGCAGAGCTCCTGCTCCTCTCACTGTCCTCCTCAGACTGACTACACTGCCAAGATGGCTTCCCTCTTTTATATCCTCCTTCTAAGTGCTCCCTAATCTTCCTCCACCCACACCCAATACATGGTTCCCCCTCACTTGTTTCCCCCCACTCCAGCCAGGAACAGGGCTCAGCAGGAAAAGAGACGCATCTTGCCCCTCCTGCTGCTCTGGAGTAGTGTAGTGTTGGATGCGGGTGTTAGGGTCCCGGGCAGCACTCTTTCCTTACCTGAGAGTGAGATACCACACCTCTGGGTGAGATGCAGTACCTCTGTGGCGACTGAACCCTCAGGGGTGCCATAGATCAGCATTAGCGTTTTTATGCCCTGCCCGATACTTAATGGTAAACTCGTAGTTGGACAGTCGAGCCATCCATCTTTGTTCTACGGCACCAAGCTTTGCAGTCTCCAGGTGCGTCAGCGGGTTGTTATCCGTGAAGACTGTAAATCTGGAGGAGGCGAGGTAGTGTTTGAAGCGCTCTGTTACAGCCCAGACTGTGGCTAAAAACTCCAACTTAAAGGAACTATAGTTGTCGGGGTTCCTTTCCGTGGGACGGAGCTTCCTGCTGGCATAGGCAATCACTCTCTCTCTGCCCTGCTGTACCTGGGACAGCATCGCTCCCAATCCCACGTAGCTGGCATCCGTATGGAGAATAAAGGGTTGGCCATAGTCGGGTTAGGCCAGGGCTTCATCTCCCGTAAGAGCCACTTTCAGTCGAGTGAAGGATTTGTCTTCTGGTTTTACCCCATTTGAACGGAGGATTCGGGTTCTTGGCCCTCTTTGACTGGCCCACTAAGAGGTCCTGCATGGATGCTGCTATCTTGGTGAAACCCTTGATGAATCTCCTGTAGTAGCCTACTAGCCCGAGGAACTGCCGCAATTCTTTGATAGTGGAGGGTCTTGGCCAGTCCTTGATCACGGTGACTTTTTCAGGGTCTGGTGCTACACCTTCGGCGCTTACCACATGACCTAGGTACTGCACCTTGGGCTTCAACAGGTGGCACTTGCACGGCTTTACTTTCAGGCCATAACCAGATAGGGCTTCGAACACCTCGGCAATTATGTCATCTAAATACAGCAGAGTGGTTTCTAAGTTTTTGTGTCCTAGGCAACACTCCATTAACTGCTGGAAAGGTCCCAGGGCGTTGCAGAGCCTGAATGGCATGCAGCTGAACTCGCAGAGGCCCATTGGTGTCGTAAATGCGGTCTTCTCTCTGTCCGCCTCTGCCACAGAAACCTGCCAATATCCACTGGCGAGATCTAAAGTGGAGAAATAGATAGTGGATCTCAGTGCAGCTAGTGATTCCTCAATTCTGGGTAATGGGTAGGCATCCTTATGTGTAATGCGGTTAATCTGCCTATAATCAACACACATCCTCATTGTACCATTTTTCTTTCTAACGAGGACTAATGGAGCTGCCCAGGGGCTACAACTATCTCTGATCACCCCAGCCTCCTTCATCTCCCGTAACAGTCCTTTGGCACATTGATAGTGAGCTGGTGGTACAGGCCGGTACCTCTCTTTAATGGGCGGATGATCTCCTGTGGGGATATGATGTTGGTCCCCTTTTATCTGCTCAAAATCTAGTGGGTGTTTGCTAAAGACTCGCTCATATTCTTGGACTACCCGGTATACTCCATGCTTTTGGTGCAAAGGGGCTGTGTCAGTGCCTACTTGTAGCTTCTGACACCAATCCTCCATCTGCCCCTTGGGGCCATTGTCTTCCGTCTGTTCGGACGGAGGCAAGGGTTCCACTGCCTTTATTGCTTTGTTACTGACAGTGAACAACTTAACAAGGGTAGCATACCGGGGTAAATGGATCTCTTTCTCCCCACAATTCAGGACGCGTATTGGTACTGTCCCCTTGCGAACATTGACTACCCCTCTGTCTGTCAAGATGGTGGGCCTACTATCAGAGTACACGGGTTCTACCAGGGCCTGATAATCTTGACCCCTGAGACCTATGGCTGCCCGACATCATATTAACATTTCACTCCTAGGGGCATTGCAATGGGGAATGGATCACTCATTCTGACACTGCCGACTTCTCCTCCAGACAGCTCTACCTGTTGTCTCTGCATCAGGGGTTTGATCTTCTTCTGCAGAACTCGCTGCTGACCAGAGCTGGCAGACTCTGCGACCTGTTGCAACAAAACAATAATTTCCCCAAGACAATTCTCCATCACATTGGTGCCTAAGGTTATCATAGGATGGCTTTCTCGGTGATCAATATCAACAATAATCATCCCTTGTGATAGCAATTCTACTCGGCCAACCTTTATGGTCACCTCTTTATACCCCACCTGAGGCAAGGGCTGACCATTGCTGGCATAGATGTTAATATGTTCATCTGGACCGCGGGTAATGTCTGAATCAGTCCAGTATCGTTTATAAAGGATATGTGGCATCGTTGTCACCTGGGAACCAGTGTCCAGCAACGCATTCATCGAGATGCCATCAAGCACGACAGATAGGACCAGTCGTCCCCCACGTACTTGTCTCGCCAGCTCTGTGGGTCTGGTCATCTTACTCCTGGGGGTTGGTCCTCTGCCCCAGGGGTTGCTCGTTTAAATTGCAGAATCTTGCGAGGTGACCCGCCTTTTGACAGCGACAACAGATGGGTTCTCAGTCCTGGTCGCAGCGATCGCTGTTTCTCCCTCTGGTCGGTGGAATCCTTCTCTGTTATCTGCGTGTCAGCCTCCACAGGTGCCAGGGAAAAGGATGCCACCTCCTGGTGGTATGTTATAGCTGGGTGCTGGAGGGGTGCAGTGCCACTTGGGGTTGATTCTCGCAGCATCCGGATGGCTCTGTCTTTAAATTGCGCAAAGTCCAGATCAGGGTTTTGCAGAGCCATAATGCGCAGTTGTGTCCGGTGAGCGTTAGACAGGAGCCCCTCGATAAACTGCTCAGTTAGCAATCTGTCCTTGTCTTGCACACTGTAGGGGTCTACCTGTTTAATGGCCCGCAGCTCCTCCTGCAGGTTTAGAGCATAGTCCCGTACACTGTCCTGCACCCTTTGTTTGCACCCGTAGAACTTCATTTTAATCTCTGCTGCTGTGCGGGTGTCAAAGGTTTCCTTCAATAGGGTCAGAATTTCCTTAACAGTGCTTTTATCCCTGCCCGGGACTTCACCTCCCTCTGGGCTGCACCGATTAGCTGGCCTATGAGGATGCTGACTTTTTGCTCCTCAGACAGGGGGTACACTTGAAACAAACTGCGGAGTCTCTCCTCAAATTCGCTTAGGGTGTGCGACGCCCCTGAGCACTAGGGCAACCACGCCGCCCCTGGTATATATGGCATTGATAACGGCATTACAGTGGCGGCGGCTGCGCCCCCGGCTGAATCCTCTCCCAGGTTGGGCATCTTCCTCCCCCCTAGTGAACCTCAGCCAGGTCCTGGGTTTCTGTTGACGTACCAGTATGCCGCTCTGCTGGCGAGAGGCATTGCTTACCCGGTGGTTTCGGATCGGGCCTCCAGCTTCCCCTCGGCTGATGGCAAATGACGTGATGATACAGTTCAGTAAACTCTAGGGCACACAGTACCGGGTTACACCGGGCTTTGTTTACCCTGTTCGTGACGCCAGGTTGACGCGCCCCCTGGGCCATGGGGTACTCGGTAGCCGGGCCGGTCGATGCTGGGGGAAGTCACAGTGGCAGTGACCCGGTCAATTAAAGGGAAAGTAAAAGGTGAATAAAGTTTTTGGAGATAATGTTCGTGATGCCACCTGTGGTATGCGGCTATATGGGGCTGTCACTGCGGTGCAGATACACTGGAGCTGGTGGTGATGCAGCAGAGTTGGTTCACCTCTCCACAGGCAGAGCTAAGCTCCAGGGCAGTATATGTAGAATTGTGGAGGTAGATGTTGTTGGTGCGGTGTATTGCAGGCGATGGCGCAGATAATGACCAGTCCACAGCTTAAAGGCGGTTTCCTCTTATCTTTACTTGCGGTTTGTTAAGCTGACCGGGGCACGGGTACTAGCTGGTAGTAGAGGTCCGGGCGGCCTGGAACCAAGTTGGGGATCCACTTCGCCAGGTGGAGTTGTTAGCCTTCCCTCTGCGCTATTCTCTTTATTCCTTGCTGCTTGAAGCTATGCTGCGGCCCTCGTCCTTGAGTAAAGCATCTTTTTCCTCACCTGTATGGCAGGCAGCTCAGGCCTTTTTAAGTGTCGCTCCCACATGGCGGTGCAGGGCCCTATGGTGCTGCTGTGCTGCCGGGCGCCTGGTCGTGCCAGGAGACCTGCAGTCTCCTGCCCTCCGGATTCAGCTGCTGGGCCTTCAGTGCCCCACAACCACGGACTCCGGTGTCCGGTTCACTTGCGCTTCCCTCTGGGGCGAGCTTATTCACAGCTCCCTTCCCCAGGTCCTTCCTCGTTGTCCTCCTTTATACAGCCTACAAAATTGGAGTAATTTCCCAAATCAATTGTAAATCCATATTAATATATAAAAAACACTTTATTTCATAGATAAGATAAAATCACATAACAAAGTTAAGAAAATAGATCTTATGAGGTAAGGATACACACAAGTGCAGAGCAGCAATAAATAAGTGGGTCCTAGGGGAACAACTGGCTAACCCTATTCAACTATAGCATATCATAGTCTATAGTACATGTGTACAGTAAAAAAGTAGCAAGAGGCACTGTATGGAGTTAAAATGGTCTCCCCAAGGTAGGTACCTCCACACAGAGAGAAGCAATCATAGAGAGTCACTGAAAGAAGTTGAACAGGCAGAAATAGCGATCACAAGTAGAACCAGAGTGCTCACCCATAAGGTACAAAAATTACCACTAAGCCACTCTGCAGCCCCGACGCGCGTTTCGCGTGGCTTCTTCGGGGGGCGGTGGTTGTGGAACGAATAAGCACCATTTTATCTCCAGCACAGACTGAATGCAGGTGACAGCGCTGATTACTGCAGCGCATGCGGAGTGACAGGACGTACCCCCGCACCGCGTCACATCCGGCCAGTTTCCCGACGGAACCATGGGCAGGGACGTGCAACTAGTGACGTCACCATCCACAGCCCCGACGTACGGAAGCCCGACGGGACGCGGCCGGAGCAGGACGGCACTGCGCATGCGCGGCTCAGCGGCAGCCATGACAAGTAAGGGATGAAGTGAGGGCACAGAGATACAACTAAATGTATGTAACAAAGCACAGTATACAAGAGAGGGAAAACAGTGAATCAATAAGAAAACGACTGTCACCCTAATCGGGAGAGACATCAGTACAGTATAAACATATATAAAGATGCAATGTCAATACAGATACAATAATGTCGTTCCATTGAATCATTGAAATCTTGTATATGGTGATTGATTCCTGATTGATGAGATCGTTACATCCCTAGAGTGTCCAGTAGTTCCATGTGGTAGTCGAGGCATATAAATGGTGATAACAAGATGCAAAGCTATGAAGGAAAAATTTCAACATAAACAAAAGAAGTTAAAATCCACATAAAAAACAAGGGAAAAGATATCTCTATAAGAATGATGAAAAACTGTTAATTTCGTTCAAACCACCAGGGGTCACCGTGTCCAGGATAGCAATCCAGCGGCACTCAAGCTGCGCCAAAGTACGCTTGTAGTTACCCCCTCTCGTGCCCAAATGTACCATGTCAATACCCCTGAATATAAGGGATGAGGGATCACAATTATGGCGCAGCTTGAAGTGCCGCGGGATAGTCTTGAGTGTTGAGACGTCAGAGATATCCCACGCAGCAATCACGTCCCTGATATGTTCCCTAACACGCACCCGAAATTCACGGGAAGTAAGTCCCACATAACTAAGATTACATGGACAGGTAGCCATATATACAATGTGTGTAGAGCTGCAAGAAATATAGTGCGTGATTTTAAATTCTTGGCCATTATTGGCGAAGAATGATTTAGTACGAATTATATTTCTGCACGCCATACAAGATCCACATGGGTAACATCCCCATCTTTTTTTGTTGACCATCCCAAAGGGAGCAGGAGTGGGGGCAACATAATGACTCCTGACTAACGAGTCTCTCAGATTTTTACCCCTCCGGGCCGTCATTAATGGTCTATCAGGCAGAATCTTATTGAGTGTAGGTTCGGTTTTAAGAATTGACCAATGTTTATTGAGAATTCCTCGTATCGCATGCCAATGACTATTATATGTCGATATGAACCTAATGGGGGGATCCTTCTCTGGTAACTTTTTGACGCTAGTTAGGAGATCAAGCGGAGTCCTCCTCGCCCGTCTATAGCCTCTTTTGATACTCCGTGCACTGTAACCTCGATCATGGAATCTCTGTTGGAGGTCCCGAGACTGAGCCTCAAACGCCGCATCAGTAGAACAAATGCGCTTTGCTCTGAGATACTGTCCCACTGGAATGGCCCGTATAGTAGACGGTATATGCGCAGATGTTGCATGAAGTAATGCATTCACTGATGTCTTTTTGCGAAAAACATCAGTCAGCACTAGGCCATCCTGTTGGACAGTAATCCCAATATCCAAAAAATCAATATGGGTCGAATCCCAAGTGTAAGTAAGTCTAATATTTAGGTCGTTTGAATTCAGAGAAGAGATAAAATCATGAAGCTCACTCTCGGGACCTTGCCAAATGATAAAGATATCAGCTATATATGTATACCAGCACTGCGCATGGGTAGCGGCGCACGCGCCCCCCCCCGAAAACCTCCCTCTCCCAAAGACCGAGAAAGAGGTTAGCGCAGGACGGCGCGCACGCCGCGCCCATCGCAGTGCCCCGCTTCTGAAGAAAAAATCTATCTTTAAATGTGAAGAAATTATGAGTCAATATGAACTCTAATAATTCCAGGATCAGTGCATGGAGAGAGACATCTAGACTGCTAGTCTCGAGAAAGAACGCCGCGGCCCGTAGTCCATCCACATGGTCAATACTAGTATATAATGACTCAACGTCAATGGCCACTAGAAGACTACCTGAGTCAAGGTATAAACCATCAACTTTCCTAAGGACGTCACCAGTGTCCCTGACATAGGAGGGCAGGGTCTCAACAAGTGGATGTAAATAATATTCGATGAATTTACAAATGGGATCACACAGCCCTCCAATGCCAGAGACAATGGGACGCCCCGGTGGTTCCCTAAGATTCTTATGCACTTTCGGGAGTAAATAGAAAGTGGGAATAACTGGGCATTTGACACATAGGCCATCAAAGATTTTTTTTGGTATAATACCTTGTTCATAGGCCCGCTCAAGAATGTCAAAAAGATCCGCCCTGAAAGCTGTCAAGGGATTGTTAGGTAGAGTGATGTATGAAGACCGGTCCCTAAGTTGTCTAAAGGCTTCTTTCTCGTATTTCGCAACTGGCCAGATCACCACGTTCCCTCCCTTATCCGCAGGTTTGAATACTACATCCTTAAGCGACTGTAGCTCGCTAAGTGCCCTGACCAACAGTGAGATTATCATGTTTAGGTCCCCCTGGCAATGTCCTCAGGTCATTACTAACGAGTTTGTTAAATATCTCTACTTGTGGGCAGAGGAGAAAGGGAGGGAAAGTCGTAGATCTAGCCAGAACCGAACAGGGGAAATTACCTTTCTGGGTTGAGATATTTTCACTCTCCAATTCCTCTAGAGCTGACAGGGCCTCTTTTTCCATAGTGGTATTCAGGTGGATGTCCGACAAGGGTTTGGTGTGCAATTTCCGTAGAATCACCTTTCTAAGAAATAATTGTAGATCCTTCAGTACTGTAAAGAAATTATAGTTATTAGTCGGCACAAACGTTAAACCCAAAGCAAGAACCTCTCGTTGGTTATCGGACAAAGCATGTGTAGAAAGGTTAATTACCTCAAGGTTAGTAGATTTGGATTTTTTCTCCAACTCCTCTCAACTCACGCTTACTAACCCCGCCTCCAGATTCCAGTGTAAAGGGGAGGGGCTCCCATTTCTGGTCTGGAGCCAGGAAAGTGTTGTATGCTGGCAAACCTGATTAGGGGACCCCTCCTTGCTTCCAGGCATAACATCACCCTCTGTGAGGGAGCCAATGCCACTGTGGCAACCGGACTCCTGGGGTGCCACACATCTATATGTGATTACAATATGGGGGGCTCTATATGTTATTATATTATGGGGGGCTCTATATGTGATTACATTACAGGTGGTTCTATATGTGATTACACTGTAGGGGAGACTCTATATGTGATGTGACAAAGTCACTGGCAGAGTGCTGGAGGGAGATATGTTTCACTGAGGCTATTAGTTTCAGTGATGTGAAACCTGGAAGTCTTCTCCTGCATGCTATTTGCTGAGAGGATTAATCAGCCATATTTAAAAGGCCCATTTTTTTTGGTGAACGACTATAGAGCGGGTGGGAGGTTGTTCACCATATCTCCACCCCAGGGTGTGGTCTGGGGTTTAAATGTTCGACCTGTTGAGGCATTCAGTTCAGTAAGTCTGGGGATGCTAACTCCAGACATGATTGTGTCTAGCTGACCTGAACCATGTGGAGTTGCTAAACTCTGGGCAGGCGGACCCCTGCTAACACAAGGACTGTGTTTTGCATGACCACTTTTGCTTTGTTTGCTTTCCTATTTTGACCAAAGGGCCGTGATTATTTTTATGGACTCAATGTTGGTTTATGCCGCATTTTAATAAACCAACAAGAGATTTAAAGAGACAGCTTACTTGTGTCTACCTCCATGTGCAGCTAAGTGAGCGATCTACCACAGTGATGATACTACAGGAGGGGCCTCAATATAAATTTATGCAAAAAAAGTGTGATGAGCCTATAGAACGGCGGTCATGTGACCACAAGTTTTAGATGTGCATACTCCTGGCCACAATCTGACTAGGTGGGCTCTGCCTTGCTCAATGCAAGTGTATTGAGTGAGGACAGAAACAGTCTAGTTGGATTGTGGCTAGCGACTTTTACATACACCACAAAGTCACTGAAAATATTTATTGTAAATATGTTTTTGCCGCCTTTCCAATGACCAATTTTCCCCAATTGAATTCCTTCAAGAGTTTTATAACGCCCTGTATTTCAAGTGTTTAATGCAATTTTTAACAACCAATTTTGGTAGCGGTTTTTATTTTGTCACTTTTTGACCCCAAACCTCCCAAAAGCTGCGTATATAGAAATTTTAATATTCTGCTTTGTTGTGTTTTATATAATTGTCCAGGGTTATAAGCAGAAAACTGTGAAAATGTCAATGAAAGCACAATAGAAAAAAAAACATTATAAAAATACTCTGTGCAAAATGAGACCCTCAGCGCTATAGGCACTCTGCGGGGGTTTTTCCATACAGAATTCATTCTAGGGGGCGATTTCTTCCTAATATGACGTGCTGCAAATTTTCTCACAGATTTTGTATAAATCTGTATTCATGTTTTTCACGTAGAGAAAAAAAAATGACGCTTGACGCAGCCTTTCAGTATGAGCTGCTGTATTATGGATCGATACAACATAGATTCATACCACACTGGATTCACATTTTCATTGCCAGCTACTGAACTGTTATTGGTAACCCTGCCAAATGAGATCTTGCTTTATAGTGGGAAATTCTGTTTTGTGCTAATATTGTTTAGCTTTCTAAACTAATGTCCCTTTTACTGAAGTAAAACAACACTGACCTCTAGTGGAAAATATTGAGAATGCATGACCTCGTCTTCCTCATTTTTCCCTTTACCCTTATGACTAGTGTTGAGCAAATTTGTTTGTCGAATGTTCGAAAGTTTCAAATTTGGCACAAATATGGCACATTCGGATTTGTGACTGCAAAGGCAAGCAAATTTTCTTAATATCGGAAAAGTTTGACGAATTTGCGCGGGACCGCAAATACAGGGCAACCACGGCGTTTTGAACAGTTTTGTTAGCATAGTGCAAGTGTATGATGAGCAGTGACATGTGCCAGGTGAGTGTGGGGGCTGTGGAGAGCTTAGATCAGGTCAGATCAGCGGCGCACTGTTTTTGTTTTTTTTTCTGTGGGCGGTAACTTTAACTGAGGAAAGCGCGGCCAGCCAATCATAGCGCAGGAAGCATCAACACTGTCCAGACATAAGGGCTTCTACAATTGGCTGCAGAAATCACATGTCCTCTCAATATAAAAAGCGGCCATGTTCCCTCAACGCCATTATGTCCATGTCACTGCTGGAGACAGACGCAGCTCAGTGTTCTCCTGTGTAATGAGAGATATTAGCTAGATAGATGGGCGCTTGTGTGGTAGTCAGATAGTGTAGATAATTCCTGGCCTGTGTACCTCTGCAACCGCTGGTGCAGGACATTTTTGGTGTTCTTGTGCAAGTACTGAGATTCGGACAGAAACAGAGGGCCCATGCCATACAATAGTGCTGTGCACCACTGGTATAGAGCTCCATGTCTCACTATACCTTGAATGTTTTATTGCGCTTGCTAATGTGATGAAGCAAGCGCAGTGCACCTTTTCATTTAGTGGGGTGGAAATTGTGCTCTGCACAGTCTGCAGAGCTTCTTATTGCAGAGCACTAAATCTGTTTTTTTTTTCTGTTGCTATTGTGATATTGAAAGCTGTGTGCACTAAAGTTTTTTCTAGTGTCAGATACTATTTTAGTGGCATTGAACTTCAGGTGGTTTCAGAGTAAAAAAAATGTGTTTTTTCTCTTGCTATGCCCAGTCCAAAAAATATTTTTTCCTGTGCCAAAAGTCATACAGTGCTATAAACCAGCTACAACGTCAGTGGTGGTCAAATTCAGCTTGTACGCAGAGTCAAACCTTTATATATTTTTGGTTGGCAGGCAGAGTCCACCAAAGGATTTTTTACTGTGGCAAAGTTGATCCAGTCTACTAAAAGGCAGATCCTATTTTAGTGGCGTTGAACTTGTCCTGGTTTCACAGTAAAAAATAAAAACTTCTCTTACTAGGCCCAGTCCAAAAAATATTTTTTCCTGTGCCAAAAGTCATACAGAGCTATAAGCCAGCTACTACATCAGTGGCGGTCAAAGTCAGCTGGATGCAGACCTTATGCAGAGTAACCCAAAAATATTTTTTGTTCCGAGTAAAGTGGTACAGCTGGCTAGATCTGAGTTTGAAATATTTTGGAGCATATAATCTATGTGATACTGGCCTCATCCACATTAAAAAAAATGTCTTCTGTTCCTAAAGTAATATAGCAGGGGACATCTCAGTTTGAAATTGTTTGGAGAATATCTCGTAGGTTTTTTCGGCCTCATGCACACTAACAAATTTCTTTTGTAGTTTAGTAACGTTATATGGCAGGCCATATCTTACCTTGTCATTTAGTGTCGCTGAAACTCAGATCTGTTCTCAGCTATTTCACAGAAAAAAACTTATTTTTCTTTAGTTAATTGCGTGCTCCTACCACTGTATCTGACCAACATGAGTGTGAAAAAGAGAGGGCGTGGTGGAAGGGGGAATAGGCTTGGTGTTCAACATGTACGTGGGGTACGTGATAATGTTAGTGAAAGCACTAGTGAACCAACACAAACAGGTCCTATCCAAAGACAACTGACAACTTATGTTAGTGGGTGGCCTACTGCACTCCCGATACGCCTTGTTGATAAGGCTCAGAAAGAGCAGGTGCTCCAGTGGATGGCAAGCTCTGCTTCCAGTGCCCTCTCCTCATCTTCCTCCACCTCAACATCACACGCAGTACAGTCCACAGAGGTGGCACCCCAATTACCCATGCTTCACCCCGCGTCACAACTCGCCAACTGCCCAACTGACTGTAGCGAACCACAGATGGGTGAGTCTGTAGAACTCTTCACCCATTCTATATCGTGGGCATCAGAAGTGTACTCCAAATAGTCACAAAGTCAAGGGGAGGAAAGCATCTGCACCGATGCCCAAAATTTTTTTTACTTGGATTCGAGGCAGGACGAAGTAGGGTCCGAGCAGGTTCCTCACCCTCATCACCAGACGTTAACCGCAGGGGAGGGAGGTGATCCCGATGAGACTCAGATACCTGTGGATTATGCGGACTGTACTGTGCTGTCAGGGCAGCAAGAAGAGAGGGGTCACTCTGAGGGCAAGGAATGGGATAACACATTGGATGATGACGAGGTTGAAGATCCTACTTGGTGTGAACCCAGAGTCACGCAGCCGAGTAGCTCATCTGAGGAGGTGGAGGAGGAAGACGAGGAGGTTACATTTCGCTGTACGGAGCAAACACGGAGTGATGCAAGTACGAGGAGCACTTCATCTTTAGCCACAATCGTGGCTGTGGCTAGCAGTCAGCAGACACTGCAAAGGATGAGCCAACTCACGTTATCTGAAAACTTTGCAATAAAAAACTCAGTAGAGTGAAAAAATTCAATAATTTGACTACTACATGCATGAACGTTCACATACAGAAAAACATTCTTTACGCTGGGAATCCTACCGTGCTGAAATGCGGGCCAGAGCACCTCAACAACCATCAGCTGCCCCATCAAACACATACACTGCTTCTTCCTCCTCATCTGTTACCGTGCTAAATATTCTCACGCAGGTCTCCCATCGCAGAAACTCCGGTTCTTTACCGGCTCCAGTCAGGCTGAGTGAGAGCCCGTCAGCTGTAACAGAAGCGGATACGCCTGCTGTGTTTGTTTCACCAAGCACATCGCATGTTTCTCAATCCACCGTAACATCTGCACCTCACTCACCCTCCACCAGTTTTTCCGGTTCACCATACTCCGCCCTCTCTGAGCACCTTAGCCAGCCCTCGGTCCTGCAGTTGTGGTCATGTAAAAGATTGTTTCATCCTATGCATGACAAAGCTAAGAGGTTGAACTCCACCATCTCCAAACTGTTAGCCATGGAAATGCTGCCTTTCCGCCTGGTAGACACAGACGGTTTTTGAAAACTGATGGCCGTCACAGTCTCCCAGTACCAGTTGCCCAGTCGCCATTACTTCTCTAAGAAAGCTGACAACATAACCCGTTCCTTGTCTAAATCTACATGTGACAGGGTGAATTTCACCACAGATACCTGGACGAGTAAACATTGCCAAGGGGGTTACATCTCGCTGACTGGGCACTGGGTGACTCTGGAGGCTGTGGAGACAGGCGGGAAGGGGCTGCTCCACAAATCTTGGAATCCCCAAGGCTTGTAGAAGAAACCTCTGTATTTCCCACTTTTTCGTCCACCTCCTCTAGAGCCTCCACCTGCGCACTCAACCTCTGCCTTAACGAGACACACGTTCCAAGGGTGCGGAGGGAATACACACCATCTCCGTACTGCGCAGTCAGGGCTCACTGTTATCAGGCAGTCTTCAAATTAATATACCTTGGAGATCGCAGTCATGCAGGTTAAGAGTTGTGGGCAGCTCACCCGGCTCAGTTTGAGCAATGGCTGTCTACGCTGAACCTAAAGCCAGGGAAGGCCGTATGCGATAACGGTGCGAACCTGTTTGCCACCCAAGGCCGAGGCAAGCTCACACAAGTGCCTTGCATGGCTCACGTCCTCAACCAGCGATTTCTCCTTTACTATCCTGGCCTGGATGAGCTGCTTCACAAAGTATAGAAGCTGTGTGCTCACTTCAGCCGTTCGCACCCCTCATGTCATTGACTTGCATCGATACAGAGGTCTTTGTCCCTGCCAGTTAACAGGTTGATCTTTGATGTGCTGATGTGGTGGAATTCCACTCTGTTCATGTTGCAGCGACTGTGCCAGCAGCAACGAGCTCTGACGCAGTACGTCATGATGTATAGCTTGGGGCAACGCAGTACGAATTTAGAGCATATCACGTTTGCGGAGTGGGAACAGATTAAGGACCTCTGCACCTTTCTGCACGGTTTGGAAATGGCTACTAAACTGGTTAGCGCTGACGATGCCATCATCAGCATCACTATTCCGGTCATATACATGCTGGAGCAGACTTTGAATAACCTGTGGCAGGAGGCGGTGGCCCCAGAAGAAGAGTAGGATGCGGAAGGGATACCAATGTCTCGAATTTCCAGACTGTCGTCACACAGGCGGATGCCAAGTGATGGTGGATTACAGCAATCGAGGGGGTTTTTTGATACCAGGCAAACTGTAAGTGAAGGTGCAAGAGCTGAGGAACTAATGGAGGAGGAAGAGGTGATGGGCAAGTAGCTGTCAGAGGATGAAGAGGATAATCATCCCCTCTCGTTTGAAGGTGGTTGGCAGGAGGGGACGGAGGAAACAAACATCAGTGTTACACAACCCACAATACAGCCTGGCTTTGGACCTCCTGGAAGAGCCAGACATATGAGTGCCTTCTTGATGCAACATGATCCCTGTATAGTTAGGATTTGAAATGATACTGACTACTGGGTTGCCACTCTGTTAGATCCCCGTCATAAGAGTCAATTTTGCCAGATGCTTCCCGCCCTGGAAAGGGCCCCGCTTATGTTGGAGTATCGAAACAAGCTTTTAAGCAACCTTAATAAAGGTTTTCCCCAAGGTAACAGTGAGGCACACAGTGTGCATCGCAGCTGTAGTTTTTCAACCTCCTGCACGTCAGTTTGTCAACACCAAAACATTAGCAGCAGCAGCAGAGTAAGTGGCAGAAACAATTTTTGGGAGTCCTTTCACACATTTTTTGCTCCAGCTCATGCACCAGCACAACAGAGTACAAGTCTGACACGTGGTGAACGACTGGAGAGGATGGTGCAGGAGTATCTATATCTCAATATCAATACCATCAGGGAGGGCTTGGACCCTTTTCCATTTTGGTCTTCAAAAATGGATGAATGGCCTGAGCTCGCCTCTCACGCCTTGGAGGTCTTATCATGCCCGGCAGCCAGTGTTCTCTCTGAACATGTCTTCAGCGCTGCTGGTAGTGTCTTGATGGATAAGAGCACCCGGCTGTCCCCTGAATGTGTAGACCACCTAACTTTCATCAAGATGAACAAGTTATGAATCTCCAAGGACTTTTGCACCCCAATTGCAGACTGTACAGAGTCGGCGATGTTGTCGTTTTGAGTGTGCTGCATTGATCTCTTGAAATTGCAGCCTGGGATATGGCTTCTGTGTTTGCTCTTGCTGCTGCTGCAGGTTTTAGGCCCTAATTTTGGGAAATGTGGAGAATTCTGATTGTGTCTCCATTGATTGGGTTGGCTGTAGTAGGACAGGTTTGGGTCTGCGTTAAACTACTTGTAGTCTGATGACATTGATGCCACTTCGGTGGTGTTAGGCCCTCATTTAGGGCAATGTAAACACTCCTGGTTAGGTCTCCATCTCCTGGGTTGGCTGTACTGGAACATGTGTGGGTCTTATTTACACTATTTCTACTGTAGTGAAATTGATGAGACATTGCAAGTGTCTGCCACTAATTTTTTGAAATGTGGAGAATCAAGATTCTCCACATTTCACTAAAATCCACTAAATCCACTAAAATCCACAAATCACTAATATGCTCGGGTGCTGAAAGCTCGTGCCGAGCTCACCGTGATACTCGGGTGCTCGACCCGAGCAACGAGCCCAATGTTAGTCTATGGGAGACCCAAGCATTTTTGCGGCGGCACCCCCGGCAGTCTGTACAAAGCCTAAAAAGTGCCCAAAACGATAGTGACAGTGCTCAAATGACATGGGGACAGCATGGGGATCGCCCCAGGAAGCATTTCTGACCCCCAGGTCACTGCTGTCAACAATGTGGTCAGAGGTATTAAGCCACTTTTACGGGCTCACAATAAAACTTTCAAAAAGAAAACTGAAACGGTTTTCCTGTGAAATATGTTAAAGAACATCCTTTCCAGGGTAAAGACTTGTGTATAAGGTAAAATAAATAACCAAAATCAAAAATACTCCTCCACACCTTGGCTATGTTCACAAGTACCATTTTTTATGCGTTTTTGCACTTTTGTATTGCTTTCAACCGTGACAAATGCATTCACCGGGAAATGTCATTTTAACATTTTACAACCTTATCTGGCCATGTGCTGTGTGACACATGCATACAGTGCTGAAAAGACATGGGAACAGCATGGGGAAGACTCCTGGAAGCATCTCTGACACCCAGGTCACTGCCTAAAAGTGTGCCCATCAGAAGTGATCCTTGCCGCATCTGAAGATGCAGACTTGCAATTATCCCCGTGCAAGTCCTTGTCCCAGGGCAGTGTTCAATTGTACCTCCCCAATTCCTTGAAATGCAAGCGCAAGTATGCAGCCTGCCACCCACCCCCAGGCTGCAGTACCATACTGCTTGCTTGCTTGCACTTGAAATAAGGCCTTTTAAGCATGTAGAGGCGGAATCTGGCCACCACGTCATGGCTGCGTCGGCGGCCTGGTATCCATACTCAGTCAGCAGACGCCCAGCGGCTGGGTGTGCACGCTTGGTCCCCAGCCGCCAGGTGGCGGCCGGGTGTCCATTAACGGTCCCCAGCCGCCCCTATTTGTTCCGGTGCGCCTAATACACAAGCGCGCATACCAAAACATTACCTGCGCCCTCCTCAGTGCATTTAGTGGGAAGGACATCCTAACCACAAACACATGGACAAGTGAATGTGGCCAGGGATGGTACATCTCACTGATGCCTTCACACTGGGTTAATATTGTGGAAGCCGGGACACAGTTGTACACTGGGATGCAACACGTCCTCCAGAAATAGAGGATTGCGGATCCTGGGTCAATCAGGCTTCAACACAAAGTTCAGAAGGTAGACAGCAGCAGTGGTTGGCCTCCTACACAACGAGTAAATTATTCATGATCATGAGGCTATCCATCTCCTTAGCTTTCTGTTCCTTGAAATGCAAGCGCATGTATGTAGTAGCGGCTAGGCCTGAGGTGGTCAGCGTTTTGGCGCATATCCTACCTCCTTCGAGGATTGCTGGATGTTTTCCTGCTACTATCCCCGTTCTATGACTCCCGTTAAAACAAAGCTTCAGGTGATGAATGATGGATGAGGTGGTGGCAAAGGAGAAAGAGCAGGAGGAACAGGGACCATTCACATCAATATCAGGCCAGTCAACCACACATCTCTTGTAGGATATGTTTCTGTACCAAAAGGAGCGGTTCGACTACACAGTTATATGGCATACAGTGAGTGCAATGCTTACCAAAAATTTCGAGGCACTCCAATGCCCCTTGGAAGTGTCATGGAGGTCAGAGGGCCTTAACTAAACCGTTTTTTCCATTTATAGCAACTGGGTCTCCTGTACACTGTTGGCCTAAGCAGTGAATGGAAGGCTTTCCAAAAATTATGAGGAACTGCAATGCCCCTTGAAACAGACGTGGATTACAGCGTACTAAAAACCTTCTACCCATTATTGGGGAGTGGGTCTCCCTTAGTGTTCGCCTATGCATTGAAAAGCAAAAGCTGACTAAGATTAGGAGGAAATGCAATGCCCGTTGGAAGAGTCGTGGAGGTTAGAGGTAATTAAAAACAACATTTCAATGCCCCTTGGAAGAGCTGTGGAGTTCAGAGTGGTTTAAAAAGACGGTTTTAATGCCCCTTGGAAGAGACGTGGAGGTCACAGTAGCTTAACAAGACTGTTTTAATGCCCCTTGGAAGAGTGGTGGAGGTTACAGTGGAATAAAAAGACAATATCAATGCCCCGTGGAAGAGACGTGGAGGTCACAGTAGCTTAACAAGATGGTTTTAGTGCCCCTTGGAAGAGCTGTGGAGGTCGCAGTGGAATAAAAAGACAATATCAATGCGCTTGGAAGAGCTGTGGAGTTCAGAGTGGTTTAACAAGATGGTTTTAATGCCCCCTGGAAGAGATGTGGAGGTCACAGTAGCTTAACAAGACGGTTTTACTCCCCCTTGGAAGAGTGGTGGAGTTCGCAGTGCAATAAAAAGACAATATCAATGCCCCTTGGAAGAGTGGTGGAGGTCGCAGTGGAATAAAAAGACAATATCAATGTCCCGTGGAAGAGACGTGAAGGTCACAGTAGCTTAACAAGACGGTTTTAATGCCCCTTTGAAGAGCTGTGGAGTTCAGAGTGGTTTAACAAGATGGTTTTAATGCCCTTTGGAAGAGACGTGGAGGTCACAGTAGCTTAACAAGACTGTTTTAATGCCCCTTGGAAGAGTGGTGGAGGTGGCAGTGGAATAAAAAGACAATATCAATGCCCCTTGGAAGAGTGGTGGAGGTCGCAGTGGAATAAAAAGACAATATCAATGCCCCTTGGAAGAGTGGTGGAGGTGGCAGTGGAATAAAAAGACAATATCAATGCCCCTTGGAAGAATGGTGGAGGTCGCAGTGGACTAAAAAGACAATATCAATGCCCCTTGGAAGAGACGTGTGGGTCACAGTAGCTTAACAAGACGATTTTAATGCCCCTTACAAGAGCCATGCAGTACAGCATATTAAAAACATTATTTCCATTATTGGGGAGTGGGTCTCCCATAGTCTTTGCCTATGCCTTCCAAGCAAAAGCTGCCAAAAATTATGACGGAGAAACTTGCAATGCTGGCAACACGGACCACGGTCACCCTGGTGGTATAGTGGTGGTGGAGGCTGAGGACAAGGAGAAGAGCAAAAAACAGCCAAAATGAGGAAGCGTATACCCATGTGTGGGTGTGAAGCGATGCATGGGAATACACCTCCCGAAACAACACAGTGGATTTGACTTTATGTTAATCTGCTGTCATTTGGTGGTGATGAGAAGTCTGGCCCAATCCAGCCTTTGTTCATTTTTGATAAGGATCAGCTTGTCAGCATTGTCAGATGACAGGCGAGTGCATTTATCAGTTATAATTCCCCCAGTGGCACTAAAAACACGCTCCGATAACACGCTAGTGGCAGGGCAGGCCTGGACCTCCAAGGCTTACAGAGCGAGTTCATTCCAAGTGTCCAGCTTGGATACCCAATAATTAAAAGGCACAGAGGAATTACGGAGGACGCTGGTACGGTCAGCAAGGTACTCCCTCACCATCTTTTGAAACTTTCCACTCTTTGTGAGAGTACCCCACGCCTCAGGGCTTGTAAGCTGGGCGGGTCTCAGAAAACTGTCCCAGAACGTTGACAGTGTTCCCCTGCCTCTGCTGGATTGGAGTTGCGTCTCTCTCGTCTGTACGCCTTGGTTGGGCAACGAACTGTGATCTCTGCCGCTAGCGTGTTCAGATGGGAATTTTTTTAACAGTTCTGCAGCAAGGGCCTTCTGGTACTGCCCCATTTTTGTAGACCTCTCCACCTCAGGAATAAGAGAGTGAAAGTTCTCCTTGCAGCGGGGGGTCTAAAAGTGTCACCAACCAGTAATGACTGTCACCCAACATTTTGACAACGCGAGGGTCACCTTTAAGGCAGCATAACATAAAGTCAGCCATGCGTGCCAGACTGGTAACGGGCAAGACTTCCGTGTCCTCACCAAGATGACGACTGACCATGCTCTCCTCCCCCCTCCTGTCCTCAGGCCACCCACGCTGAACCGACGGTATGACAGTTGTACAGGTACTACCGTCTACAGCGCATGATACCAGCTCCTGTTCTTCCTCCTCCTTCTCCTCCTCTCCCTCATTGTCCCCCAATGCACGTTGGGATGAGATGAGGCTGGGCTGTGTGTAATCGCCCGCTACGGCTTCTTGATCCATCTCATCATACTCTGGCTGCAATGCCTCCTCTTTAATTCTCTGCAGAGAGCGTTGCAAAAGACAGACAAGTGGGATGCTGACGCTAATGATGGCGTCATCGCCACTCACCAGCTTGGTGGACTCCTCAAAGTTTGTCAGGATGGTACATATGTCAGACATCCAGGTCTTATGTGTGGAGTCTGACCTGAATATCGACGGCCTTGCTGCAGCTGGTACTCCACAACTGCTCTCTTCTGCTCACAAATCCTTTGCAACATGTGGAGGGTAGAGTTCCAACATGTGGGGACATCACACACCAGTCGGTGTGCCGGAAGCTGCAAACGCCGCTGCAACACAGCAAGGGCGGTGGAAGCTGTAGCCGACTTCCGAAAATGAGCTCACAGGCGGCGTACTTTGATGAGCAGATCTGGCAACTCGGGGTACGATTTAAGAAACAGCTGAACCACGAGGTTAAGCACATGAGCCAGGCATGGTACGTGTGTGATCTCGCCTCGCCTCAGAGCCGCCACCAGGTTACGGCCATTGTCACACACGACCATGCCTGGATGTAGGTTCAGAGTTCTCAGCCACGGATCTGCCTGCTCTTTCACAGCTGTCCACAACTCACAAGCAGTGTGAGGTTTATCACCTAAGCTTATGAGTTTCAGCACAGCCTGTTGCTGCTTGGCGGAGGCAGTACTGCAGTGCTTCCAGCTTGTAACTGATGTGGTGTTATCTGAGATGGAGGCTGAACATGAGGAGGAGGAGGAGGATGATGCACAGGAGCTGTACACTGTGGGGGCAACTCTGACTGACATAGGGCCCGCAAACCTCGGTGTGGGGAGGACGTGTTCTATCCCAAGGTCCGACTGGGTCCCGGCTTCCACTATGCTTACCCAGTGTGTCAGGGAGATGTACTGTCCCTGGCCACAAGCACTTGTCCACGTGTCCGTTGTCAGGTGGACTCTCCCAGTAACTGCGTTGTTGAGGGCACGGCAGATGTTTTGGGACACGTGCTTGTGTAGTGCGGGAATGGCACACCGGGCAAAATAGTGTCGGCTGGGGACCGAGTACCGAGGGACGGCCACCGCCATAAGGTTGTGGAAGGATTCCGTCTCCACCAGCCTAAAAGGCAGCATTTCCAACGCAAGCAGTCGTGAAATGTGTGAATTTAGGACTGTGGCCTGTGGGGCGTTGGCTGCGAATTTCCGCTTTCGTTCAAAGGTCTGGGATATGGACAATTGAACTCTGCGGTGGGACGTGGACGTGGACGTTGATGCTGTTTCTTGAGAAACTGCCATAACAAGTGAAGACTGAGAGGAGGGGGCATCTTTGCATGCAGTATGGACAGGGGATTGCCTTGCACGCACAACAGGGGGTTCTCTTACACGCACAACAGCGGAAGAAGCAGTGGTGACACCCGCTGACACTGGTCGTGGACCCTGGGGTTCGCCCCACAAAGTCAGGTGCTTTGCTGACATGTGCCTGATCATGCTGGTGGTGGTCAGGCTGGTACTTTTGTCACCCCTGCTGGTGCTGGCCTGGCAGGTCGTACAAATGGCCTTTTTGGGGTTATCAGCAGAGTCTTTAAAAAAATTCCAGACTCTGGAAGACCTACCGGTTGTACTGGCAACGTCCCTCGTGTTGGTGTTACGGGGAACGGTTGCCCTCCTTCTGTCTGCGGCCACCACACTGCTTCTTCCTGCCTGTTGGAGTACTCTGCCTACCTCCTCCTGTGTGCTGCTGGCCTCGCTCTGTGTGTCCTCCTGCCACGTTGTGGCAGTTACTAGATCATCCACCACCTCCTCTTCTTCCACTTCCGCACCACGGTCCTCCTCCTCACTTCGTGGCAATTGTGTCTCGTCACCATCCACCTCTTGTGAAAAATTGCCAGCTTTGCCTTCTTGTGGCCGTGGCTGTTCAAATATTTGGCCATTGCTACATGGGATCTCCTCTTCCACCACTTCAAGCGGAGCAGGCGAGGGGCACAAATATGGAAATGGACCAGTGTCCAACTGTGGGATCAGTTGCTGTCTGACGACACTCGGCATGGTGGGAGGAAGGAGCATCAGGGTGAGGAGGAGTATGCTGTCGAGACTCACGGCTACTAAGACTTGACCGTGTAGAAGACAGACCAGAGGTGGTGGTGCCCAGGTGACTTGAAGTATTATCTGCTATCCAATTAATAACCTGTTCACACTGATCAATTCGCAATAGTGGTGTTGTGTGCTTCCCTAGTAATTCAGTAAAGAACTGGGAGCGAGAAGATGTGGCTGTTGGTTGTGGCACATTTTCACCTTGGCCACGGCCCCGTCCTCTGCACGCACCATCACCAGAACGTCCAGTTCCACATCCCTTGCCACGCGCCTTGCCCATTGTAAATGAAGTAAAATAGCTTACACTCGCACTATCAATGTCAAAAGGGTAATATAAAGGAGATTAGAACCGTGGAAGAGGAAAACCACAGTTCTATTTCTCTGGCCTACACCAGAATCTTTTAAACAGATATATTTCTGTCTGAACAGTCAGCGAGTAGAGATGAGCGTTGTTCTACTCGAACTGTTCGCCAATCTCAAATTCGAGCTGTTTTGGGCGGTGTTCGAGCCGTTCGGCGAACACGAACAATTTGAGAAAAATTCGGCTGTTCGAGGTTATGTTCGATAACTGTTCGTGCACCAAAATCATAACTGGATTTTTTCTCAGTAATGATGAAAATTAATGTTAATACGCAGTTTGAGTGTACAGCGGGGTGGGGGGAGGGGCAGGGGATGGATCTCTGCAGGAACAATGAAGATCTCCATTTTTTTTTCTCTTTCCCGCATTTGCAGTGGGGAGGTGCAATCTGTCAGCCTATCAGCAGCGCACACATGGAGCGAAGTGCTTTTTTTCACACAAGCAAGGGCATGTGTCATTGGCAGTGTATGTCACATGTCCTTGCCCTATAAGACCAAGCCATTTTCCCCGTCGCCACCATTTTCTCACTGCTGCAGCTGCGTGTTAGACGGCACCGCTGTTGCTGTGTGCGCTATACCTTGTTAATTTCAAGCCAATTTTCTCACAAATATACAGATAGCTTGGGAGTAGGGAATAGTTGTGATTGCAGTCCTTTTAAGGACTAGGTTACAGCATTTCCTACGACTTTTATCAGGGAGGTCTGTGCTCTTAAATAGATAGGTTGTGGGAGTAAAGACTAATTGTAATTGGAGTCCTTTTCAGGACTAGGTTACATGAGTTCCTATCAGTTTTTGCCAGGCAGGTCTGTGCCAGTGCTGTGCAAGTTTTTTTCACAGCATTTGGCTGAATCTAGCAAAGCTAATCCTTTTTGGCCTATTGCAGAGTGTGTTAGTCAGTGGAGTAGCCTATCTGTGTTGCAAGATATAACACCTGTGTATAGAATACCAATTTTTTTACTGCACCTAGTGAAGTAAAATCTTTTGGGCATAGCATCATTCTATTAGTCCATCTATACTGACCTCCATCAGGTTGCAAACTGAATATAATTTTTTTCTGCATCTAGCTCTGAAAAAATATTTGGGCTTCTAGCAGTGTGTGGGACTTGGTCTATTAGTCCATCTATACTGACCTCCATCAGGTTGCAAATTAAAAATAATTTTTTTCTTCATTTAGCTCTGAAAAAATATTTGGGCTTCTAGCAGTGTGTGGGACTTGTTCTATTAGTCCTTCTATACTGACCTCCAGCAGGTTGCAAATTGAATATAATTTTTTTCTGCATCTAGCTCTGAAAAAATAGTTGGGCTTCTAGCGGTGTGTTGGACTTGGTCTATTAGTCCATCTATACTGACCTCCATCAGGTTGCAAATTAAAAATAATTTTTTTCTGCATCTAGCTCTGAAAAAATATTTGGGCTTCTAGCAGTGTGTGGGACTTGGTCTATTAGTCCATCTATACTGACCTCCATCAGGTTGCAAATTAAAAATAATTTTTTTCTTCATTTAGCTCTGAAAAAATATTTGGGCTTCTAGCAGTGTGTGGGACTTGTTCTATTAGTCCTTCTATACTGACCTCCAGCAGGTTGCAAATTGAATATAATTTTTTTCTGCATCTAGCTCTGAAAAAATAGTTGGGCTTCTAGCGGTGTGTGGGACTTGGTCTATTAGTCCATCTATACTGACCTCCATCAGGTTGCAAATTAAAAATAATTTTTTTCTGCATCTAGCTCTGAAAAAATATTTGGGCTTCTAGCGGTGTGTGGGACTTGGTCTATTAGTCCATCTATACTGACCTCCATCAGGTTGCAAATTAAAAATAATTTTTTTCTGCATCTAGCTCTGAAAAAATATTTGGGCTTCTAGCAGTGTGTGGGACTTGGTCTATTAGTCCATCTATACTGACCTCCATCAGGTTTCAAATTAAAAATAATTTTTATCTGCATCTACAGTACCTCTGAAAAAATATTTGGGCTTCTAGCAGTGTGTGGGACTATTTGTATTAGTCCATCTATACTGACCTCCATCAGGTTGCAAATTCAAAATAATTTTTTTCTGCATCTAACCCAGCCAATAGTTTTGGCCTAATACCACAGTTTGGCCACTCAGCTCTGCTCGGTTACCATCCATTGTTTTTTTGTGCAAACAACTCCAGAGTTGTGAATTAGTTAACCACCAAAATGAGTGGAAAAAGGCCTGCTGCTGGTGGAAAGGGGAATAGGCGTGTTGGGAAGGGGAAAAAAGGTTGTGTCCGTGGGGTAGGTGTTAAAGCAACAGTAACATCTGCAGAAGAAAGACCATCTTCCAGCCAAACTAAAATGTCTACTTCTTTTAGCGGACAATGTGATAAGATCCCTTTCTTACGGCCACGCCAATCGCTACAAATTCCAGATGAGGCACAAAAACAGCAGGTGCTTCAACGGATATCAAGTGCTCCTTTAAGTGGGCTCTCCTCCACATCAACTTCAACATCACAAATACTCCAGTCCTCAAAGGTGTCACCCAAATCGCACTTGCTTCCTCACAGCTCCCAAATCTCCAGCTGCCCGTCTGAGTATGAGGTAGAACAGATGGTTGAGTCTGCAGAGCTGTTTACTCATACTATAGCCTGGGAATCAGAGGTCGACTCCAGCGCTTCTGTGAATCCAGACGAGGAAATGATCTGCACTGATGCCCAGAATCTTTATGAGTCGGATCCAGGACCAGACGCAGAAGGTTCTGACCATAATGTAGACCCTCATTCCCAAACTGTAACTCCTGTTGGTGGAGACAATGAGGAAGACGATGATAAGACTCAAATACCTGATTGGAGCGACAACTTTAGTTTTTTGTCAGGGCAGGAACAGGTTGGCTCTGAGGACGACGGGTGTGATAACGCACAGGGTGATGATGATGAGGTCGGAGATCCCACTTACTGTCAACCCACAGTCAGCCAAGAGATGAGGTCAGCAGAGGAGGTGGAGGAAGATGCTAGTGACGACGAGGTCAGGTTGCGCCTTCCTGGACAGAGACGTAGTACTGGAAGCACGTCAACAACTGCATCCTCAAACACAACTCTGCCTCTCACCACAAGTCGTGGTGGCTCTTCAGGTCGCATGGGTGCTAAGCCTTGCATAGCCTGGGCATTTTTTCAGATCGATAAAGATGACCCAACTCGTGTTATCTGTAACATTTGTCAGCAAAAGCTAAGTAGAGGCCAAAAAATACATAGTTTGAGTACTTCATGCATGAACCGGCACATGGACATGAAGCATAAGTTGCAGTGGGAAGCTCAGTGTGCTACAATGCGGCTTAGCCGGCCGGGCCAATCACCGTCTGCCATATCTTGTGCATCCGCGGCCTCTTCATCCTCTGTGACTGGGGGGACAGCAGTCACACCTGTTTTGGGGCGCAGACCTGCCACCTCTTTACCCGCAACAGCCAGCGTGATTGGCAGGTCATCATTTTCTTTGGAGGTGGTAACACCAGCTGGTGTTGAGCGCTGTCCGACATCGATAGCACCACCTTTGGATCAAGGCAACCTAACATGTCCGCCTGCATCTTCCTCACAGACCGGCAGTTTGCCGGGGACACCCTTATCAACCCCGTCTAAGCACAATAGCCATCCCTCGGTCCCTCAGATGTGGACAAGTAAAAGACCATTTCCTCCTAGCCATGAGAAAGCTAAGAGGTTGAATTTCACCATCTGCAAGCTCTTGGCTACAGAAATGCTGCCTTTCCGCCTGGTGGACACAGAGGATTTTCGAGACCTTATGTCCGTCGCAGTGCCCCAGTACCAGATGCCCAGTCGGCACTACTTCTCAAAGAAAGGTGTGCCTGCGCTTCACCAGCATGTCGCACACAACATCACCGCTTCTTTGAGAAACTCTGTGTGTGACAGGGTGCATTTCACCACAGACACTTGGACGAGTAGGCATGGACAGGGGCGTTACATGTCGCTGACTGGGCACTGGGTAACTATGGTGACAGCAGGACAAGGGGCTGCTGTCCAAGTCTTGCCGTCCCCACGAGTTGTGCGTCAATCCTCTTTATGTCAAAGTTCCTCCACTGCTTCTGCCTCCTCAACCTCCTCTCGGTCTTCCACCTGCACCCAAAGCCTGTCTGGTCATGCCACAAGCTTTCTAACTGCGCAGAAGGGATCCTGCACACCTCCTTACTATGCTGGCAGTAGGGCTCAACGTCATCAGGCGGTTTTTACATTGAAATGTCTGGGAAATGTGAGTCACACAGCTGAGGAGTTGTGGTCAGCTCTGGAGAACCAATTTCATGAATGGTTGTCTCCACTGGACCTGAAACCAGGGAAGGCCGTGTGCGACAATGCTGCAAACCTGGGTGCGGCCCTTCGCCGGGGCAATGTCACACACGTGCCTTGTATGGCTCACGTGTTGAACCTGGTTGTCCAGCAATTTTTAGCCCACTATCCCAGACTAGATGGCCTTCTGCAGAGGGCACGGTCGCTGTGTGCTCACTTCCGCCGTTCGCATCCCGCAGCTCAGCGACTTACATCTCTACAGAAGTCCTTGGGCCTGCCACTTCACCGGCTAAAATGCGATGTGCCTACCCGGTGGAATTCAACTCTGCACATGTTGCAGCGACTGTGGCAGCACCGACAAGCCCTGGTGCAATACGTTCTGACGTATAGCCTGGGCCAACGAGATTCAGAGGTGGGGCAAATCACGCTGGAGGAGTGGTCTCAGATCAGGGACCTATGCACCCTTCTGCACAGTTTTGAAATGGCGACGAAGATGTTTAGTGCTGACGATGCCATTATCAGCATGACTATTCCGGTGATTTACATGCTGGAGCACATGTTAAACAGAATTCGGAGTCAGGTGGTGGCACAAGAGGAGGTGGAGGAAGTAGAGGAGGAGGAGTTGTATGCAGAAGGGCTAACATCTGCAAGGTCCAGACGGTCGGCAGCACCAAGGCGGCAGGCATGTGAGGGTGGGGGAGATGGTTTTACCAGGGCGCATGGTAGCAGCCAAACTAGTGAGGAAGGTGCAGGAGCCCAGGAAGAAGTGGAGGACGAACTGATGGAAGACTCATCAGATGAGGTAGACCTTGATCACATTTCTGTTGTGCGAGGTTGGGGGGAGAGGACAGAGGAAGGAAGCATGATTGTTACCTCGCCACCAACACAACAGGGACTTGGTGCTCCTGGATGCGCAACACACATGAGTGCCTTCTTGCTGCACTACCTGCAACATGACCCTCGAATTGTGAGAATTAGAAATAATCCTGACTACTGGGTTGCCACACTGTTAGATCCCCGGTACAAAAGTAAATTTGCAGAAATTATTCCTGCCATAGAAAGGGATGCACGCATGCAGGAGTATCAGCAGAGACTGTTGCAGAATCTTACATGTGCTTTTCCACAAAATACCAGTGGTGCACGTAGTGAATCTCACAGTTCCAACTTGCCAACCGTGGGACCGTCAAGTGTTCAGCACTCAAACCGTAACAGAACCACAGTATCTGCTGGTAACATCAATTTTGCGGAATCATTTCACCACTTTTTTAGCCCATCCTTTGCAAGGCCACAGGAGACAAGAAGTCTGACACATAGTCAACGCCTAGAGACGATGGTACAGGAGTATCTCCAAGTAAACATTGAAGCCACGACTGTGTCACTGGACCCTTGCTCTTTTTGGGCTTCCAATCTGGATAAATGGCCGGAGCTAGCCACTTACGCCTTGGAGATCTTGTCATGCCCCGCAGCCAGCGTTCTGTCTGAACGTGTGTTCAGCGCTGCTGGTGGTGTGCTGACAGATAAGCGCACGCGGCTCTCCACTGATAATGTAGACAGACTCACGTTCATAAAGATGAACAAATCATGGATCCGAAACGACTTTTCTACCCCTGTGTCATCCTGGGGAGAGTAAAAGCTTGATGATTGGTTAAAATCACCCTACCAACCGTTTTAAGCTTTCAAATTACTAATCATGTTTATCTGTATCTTGACTGGAAAATAATTTGGGCTTTGTAGCAGTGTGCAGCACTGATCCTATTAGGCCATCTATACTAAAGCTTCACCAGATTTAAAATTAAAAATAATTTTTAGCTGCATGTAGCCCGGAAAATAATTTTGGGGCTCCGAGATGCGCAAGGCACATAAGTGCCTTCTTGCTGCACTACCTGCAGCATGACCCTCATATTGTCAGAATTCGAAGTAATCATGACTACTGGGTTGCCACACTCTTAGATCCCCCAAACTTTTCGATCAACCTTTTCATTTTAATAAAGACCAAAAAAATGGTCATTTTTGAAATTATAAGCATTAGCAGGTTGTTAGAAACTGAAATCAAACAGTTTTCAACTCAAAACTTTATTCTAGGTGATGTTACATTTTCACATAGGACCCCTTGTTCGAAAGGAGCTTCTGAACTCTCTCGTCCATTGAATTTGTCAGGTTTTGGATGGTTTCTGCTTCAATTGTTTTGCATGAGGATAGAATACCCTCCCAGAGCTGTTGCTTAGATGTGAACTGCCTCCCGCCATCATAGACACTCCTTTTAATGATGCTCCAAAGGTTCTGAATGGGGTAGAGGTCAGGGGAGCATGGGGGTCACACCATAAGTTTGTCCCCTTTTATGCCCATATCAGCCAGAGATGCAGATATTTTATGTGCAGCATGAGATGGTGCATTATCATGCAGAAAAATGATCTTGCTGTTTGAGAAAATCCACATACATTATGGAGTTCATCTTTAGCGCCTTCAGGGATCCTAAAGGGGCCGCCAATCTCTCTCCCCATGATTCCAGCCCAAAACATTACTCCACCTCCTCCTTGTTGGCGCTGTAGCCGTGTTTGCGTGGGGTGTCCATCAACCAGCCATCCTCCACTCCATCCATCTGGACCATCGAGCGCTGCACGGCACTCATCCGTGAACAAAACAGTTTTGAAATCAGTCTTCATGTAATGTTTGGCCCACTGGAGCCGTTTCTGCTTGTGTGAAGTGGATAGAGGAGGTCGACAGGATGGCGCATGCACAGCTGCAAACCTCTGAAGGACCCTGCATCTTGTTGTTCGGGGGACGTTGGAGGCACAAGCAGCTTCAAAAACTTGTCTGCTGCTATGACAAGGCTTTTTTGCCGCTGCTCTTTCAACCTGACGTAATTGCCTGTAGGAAAGAGTCCTCAATTTGCCCTTATCAGCACGCACACGTGTGTACTGTGAATCAGCTACATACTTCTTGATTGCCAAGACACTTCATCCTGATCATCGCACAATGTTGATTGTAGTCATGCCTTGACCTAAACACTCCACAATTTGTTGCTTCTCAGCAGCCGACACATCCTTTTTCTTTCCCATTTTGGCAGAAAATGTAGGCTGCTTAATAATGTGAGAGAGCCTTCTTAAGTAGTCTTGCCTTTCATTGGACACACCTGCCAAACTAATTAGCACAGGTGTCTGCAATTGCTTACAGTGATATAAAGAGCCCTGACACACATCACCATCAATGAGTTTAACTGACAAACAAACAAATTCTTCCCTTATCACTCCTAAACACTTTTTGTATAATAATTTGGAACGCAGTGTACATGTGCTTTTCCACAAAACACCAGTGGTTCACGTAGTGAATCTTACAGTTCTAACTTGCCAACCGTGGTCTGTATGGAGTTGTTCAATAAAGGGCCCAAAATTAAGATAACATAGATGGGAGAGGTCTCTATGAATAGGAATTCCTAAGTATTTGATACCCTGTGAGGGCCAGGCAAAGGGAAAGTTGGACTGGATGGAATCCTATATGGATTTGGGGAGTGAGACATCGAGGGCCTCAGACTTCGCTGCATTGATTTTAAAATTTTACCATGTAACAAAGTGATCTATTTCAGCCATAACAGCATGGATGGATATATGTGATTGAGTGATATATACTAGGACATCATCAGCAAATAGAGAGCACTTGTACTCGGTGCCTCCCACCTCAATCCACCTAATATTGGGGTTATGGCGAATTGATGAGAGCAGGTGCTCCGTCACTAGGATGTATAAGAGAGGGGACAGAGGACATCACTGCCTTGTCCCATTGGTGATTGTGAAAGGTGATGAAAATGTTCTGACGCACCCCCTGGGCCTTGGGACACCCGGAGCCGGACCCTTTTTGGTGGATGCTGGTGGTTGTAGTCTTCGTGGCGGCGACCCAGTTCCGTGGCTCAGGGCGGTCAAACCAGTGGCGGAACTATTTATGTGGTTTTCATGTTTAAATGTCCGACTACGCCACCCGTGGATTGCGGTCAGAGTGAACCGCCGCTACAGGGCAGACCACTGAGGCTGGTGTTGTGGGTGCAGCAGAGCGTAGCATAACTCCCCACGGGAGGAGTATAGCCTCAGGGCAGTGTATGCGGAGGATGGGGGTGATGGTGCAGGGCAGCAGCAGTAACGACACGGAGTCAGTGATGCAGTTCAGGGCCTTTACTCACAGTTCTTATTATCCAGACCACGTCTGCAGGTAACGGTTGCCCACGTCGTACTGTGCTCACCAGGTGAGGGGCTCAGACAACTCCCAGATAACTTTGGAGCACTTCACAGTACCCCCTTTGTGTGTCCTTTGTCTGGCCTTTCTTACCAACACTTCTGTCCGGCTGCCTCGGGCCTCCTCTTGGTAAACTTGGCGCCAGTTTCCCTGACCCTATGTGGTGCCTTCCTAGCGGGTGTAGCGAGGGGCTGCGCCACATAAAATGTCACAGCCTCCGGTTTCTAGCTGAGGGTCGTTTCCTGCCTCCACTAGTTCGGGGACCGGTCTCCCCCTTTGGCCTGACCCCTCCACGCAGGTGGATTCGGGCGTGCGGTGGCGACTCGCCCGTCCGCACCCCTGGGATCCCTTCATTCCTCGTTCCTGGAGCCTTCTCCGCTCCTCTTCCTTCCTTCTCCCTCTTCCAGGCCTGGGCCTCTGTTACTAGGCCCGCCTCCGGAGCAGAGCTCATGCAGAGCCCCTGCTCCCTGCCACTTCTGCTCAGACTTTTCTGCACTGAACTAAGATGGTGCCCACCTTTTATACTCCCTTCTCAATGCACCCAGGAACTGCTTCCTCCCTGCTCCTGCACTACAGGGTTCCCCTTCCTCAGTGTTCCCTCCCCCCACTCCAGCCAGGGACAGGGACTGTCGTGCCCATCTCAGGGGCATATTGGTCGCCCTGCCCCACGGCAATGTGGTGTAATGCATGCAGGTGTCGGGTCCTGATCCACACTCCATCCTTACCTGAGAGTGAGATATCACACCTCTGGGTGAGGTGCAATACGTCTGTAGCAACCGAGCCCTCAGGGTGCTACAGTTCCATTTATCTTCAGCCTAGGTGATGTATTGCGATACAGGGCCGTGATTTTGGCTATAAAAGGGTCCCCTAGACCCCTACCCCAAGCTTTTTAAGAGAATCATATATGGCGTGCCAGGAGACTCTATGGAATGCTTTCTCAGCATCCAACGAGAGTATCTAATTACAAATTTTTAACTGCATCTAGCCCAGGAAATACTTTGTGCCTAGTAGCAGTGTCTGCTAGTGAGCGGATTATCCCGGCTGTTAAGTTTAGACACTTAATTTTTTCAAAGGAAATGCTTCGGGACCATGGGATACTTAGTGAAGAGCATCAGGAGGCACCCCAAGGCATAGGGGCTGGGACTGGCAGTAGGATGCCTTGCGGTGGACAGCCGAGCTCGATCCTTATAAAAGCTTTTTAACTGCAGCAGCTTTAGTGGACGCTACTGGAGCTGGAATTACCGCGGCTGCTGGCATGAGACTTGCCCTCCAATAGATCCTTGTAAATGGATTTAAAGTGTATTCATTCAAATTAGAGAGACAATTTAAATTAAAAAGCTTAGAGCTGCCTCCACCACAGGGGGGCTCGCTCGACCCACCAGCGGACAGGCACCAGTATTGGGAGAGGGGGGCTGGCCGTCAGGGTTCACCGCGGCTCTGGCACAAACCCGGCGACACGGAGGTGGCACGGGCAGGAGCGGACTGGCCGTGTCGGCTTCTCACTTTTTGGATTTTAGAAGGGCATGACATGCCTATATCTGTGTCTCCCCCTCCTTTTACTCCTCCACCTCTTTTATTTTCGCATGACTATATGTACTTGTCACTTTTCCATGTGTTAGTTATGTCTTCTGAGCAGTTTGTCAGCTTTTGGACACCTTTGAAGGTGTTTTCTATGTGTTTCTATGTGTTTTTGTTTGCCTGCCATTGGTTTTAACGGTGTTCGAAGGTGTTCGACGAACAGTTCGACGAACAGTTCGGCGAACACACGGGTGTTCGACGAACCGAACCGAACTCGAACACTACGGGGGTGGCTCAACACTATCAGCGAGTCACTCAAACTGTTTTTTTTTAATTAAAAAAGGCAAAAAAGTGGATAATACAGAGATTTGAACCATGGAACTGCAAAGCCACAGTTCTAATTTCCTGGCGTATACCAGAATTTTTAAAATAGATATAGTTGTGTCTGAACAGTCAGCAAGACACTCAAAATGTTTTTTTATTTCAAAAAGGCAAAAAAGTGGATAATACAGAGATTTGAACCGTGGAACTGCAAAACCACAGTTCTAATTTCCTGTTGTATACCAGACTTTTTAATATAGATATATTTGTGTCTGAACAGTCAGCGAGACACTCAAACTGTTTTTTTTTATGGAAAAAAGGTAAAAAGGTGGATAACACCCAGATTTGAACCGTGGAAGAGGAAAACCACAGTTCTAATTTCCTGGCGTATACCAGAATCTTTTAAACAGATATATTTGTGTCTGAACAGTCAGCGAGACACTCAAACTGTTTTTTTTATGGAAAAAAGGCAAAAATGTGGATAAAACAGAGATTTGAACCGTGGAACTGCAAATCCACAGTTCTAGCTATCTGGCCGAAAGCAGACTCTTTTAAACAGATATATTAGTGTCTGAACAGTCAGCGAGACACTCAAACTGTTTTTTTTTATGTAAAAAAGGCAAAAAAGTGGATAATACAGAGATTTGAACCATGGAACTGCAAAACCACAGTTCTAATTTCCTGGCGTATACAAGACTTTTTAAAATAGATATATTTGTGTCTGAACAGTCAGCGAGACACTCAAACTGTTTTTTTTTATGTAAAAAAGGCAAAAAAGTGGATAATACAGAGATTTGAACCGTGGAACTGCAAAACCACAGTTCTAATTTCCTGGCGTATACAAGACTTTTTAAAATAGATATATTTGTGTCTGAACAGTCAGCGAGACACTCAAACTGTTTTTTTATTTAATGGAAAAAAGGCAAAGAGGTGGATAACACCCAGATTTGAACCGTGGAAAAGGAAAGCCACAGTTCTATTTCTCTGGCCTACACCAGAATCTTTTAAACAGATATATTTCTGTCTGAACAGTCAGCGAGTCACTCAAACTGTTTTTTTTTTAAGTAAAAAAGGCAAAAAGTGGATAATACAGAGATTTGAACCGTGGAACTGCAAAACCACAGTTCTAATTATCTGGCCTACACCAGACTCTTTTAAACAGATATATTTGTGTCTGAACACTCACAGACACACTCAACTTTTTTTTTTTTTTGGGGGGGGGGGGGGGGGATACCAAAAGGTTAATAAGATGGGTATTTGTACAGTCTGACTGAGGGAAAAAAAAAAAAGAGGATTTAGATGAAAAAAAAAGGATTTTTCCTGGCCCCTGAGACCTGGAGCTAAGTCTAGCAATTTGACCAGAAGCAGCACACAGGACTGTAATGCAGTGTTTGTTGGTATAACCACTGCGTCTCCTATACAGCCTGCCTGATATCTGGGATGGATATTAGTCCTCACAAGGACTGTTTGTTTGTACTTGCAGGCTTTAGAGACCCTACACTAAGTATTTTGCAGTATAAATCTCTCCCTAGCTCAGCAGCACTGTCCCTACACTGTTTGATCCGGAGCTACTGTGTCCAACATGGCGGCGCCCGGTTTTAAATACTTGAGGTGACGCTGTGCGGCCAGCCAATCACTGTAATGCCCACAACCAACATGGCTGCGGCATTACAGTGACTGGCTGGCAATCCCTGCATGTTCATTGGCTCTGTAAAGAGCGCCAAACATGCAGGGCGGAGACCCGAGCTCCTGCCCGAGTAACCCGAAAATGCACGGTGCTCGCCAAACATCCCGAGTAGTGAGATGCTCGGGCGAGCACCGAGCAGTGTCGAGCATGCTCTCTCAACACTAGTCTCCATCTATTGGGTTGACTGTAGAGGAACTGATTTTGGCCTCCTTTGCAATACTTATACTCTAGTGAAATTGATGCCACTTTGGTGGTGTTTGTTACGCCCTCATTTAGGGCAATGAAAACACTCCTTGTTAAGTTATCCATCTCTTGGGTTGTCTGTACAGGAAGAGATGTGGGTCTCATTTACACTATTTCTACTGTAGTGAAATTAATTACACTTTGCTGGTGTCTGCCACTAATTTTTGAAAATGTGGGGAATCCTGAATGTGTCTCCATCCATTGGGTTGACTGTAGTGGAAGAGGTTTGGTCTCCATGCATTTCTATAGTTATACTGTAGTGAAATTGAGCATTTGGTGCAGATATTATTCTCCCCAAATGGGTACGCAAACGTAATAAACTCTAAATTGATTTTCAATAAACAACCATCAGCTGCCCCATCAAACACCTCTGCTGCTTCTTCCTCCTCCTCTGTTACCGTGCCAAGTGGTGTCAAGCAGGTTCCCGACAGAACCAGCAGTATACCCGTGGCAGTTAGGCTGAGTGACAACCCGTCAGCTGTAAGTGAAGCGGACATGCCTGCTGTGTTTGTTTCTCCGAGCACACCACACGTTTCTCCATCCACCATCATATCTTCGCCTGCACCTCACTCACAGTCTATCGGTTTGTCCGTTTCACCGTACTCTGCCCTCTCTGAGAACTGCAGCCAGCCCTCGATCCCGTTGTTGTGGTCACCTAAAAGATTGTTTCATCCTACACATGAAAAAGCTAAGAGGTTGAACTCCACCATCTCCAAACTTATGGCCACGGAAATGGTGGTCTTAGGCCCTATTTTTTTTAAATGTAAACACTCTGATTGAGTTTGCATCTCCTGGGTTGGCTGTAGTGGGACAGGCATGGGTCTGATGACATTGATGACACTTCGGGGGTGTTAGGCCCTCATTTAGGGCAATGTGAATGACACGCCCAGGGTGTTGAGGATGACTCGGCGCCCGGGCCTTGTTGTTAGATTTGGGGGATGTCGCGGTGGCCGGCTCCCGGGCCTGTACCCTGGGGTCACTCTTTAAAAGGCAAGGAAAAGTGGGGGAAAGTTATATGGGAAAGGGGAAATTATTTGTGACGCCACCTGTGGTGTCTGGTGAGGATCACCAGCGCTGCTACAGTCCTCTGAGGCCGGTGATCAGGCAGCTTAGTTGGTGCGGCTCCCCACAGGTGGAGCAGGGCCTCAGGGCAGCGTAGGAGAAGGGATGCAGGACAGAGGGGACCCAGCCGGGTCGGAGGAAGAATAGGCACACTCACAACAGTTCACTTCAGTACCTTTACTGGTGGTGTTTCAGGCACGATCCAGGGCACTGTAGGGTGAAGGGTGCATATCGGGACTCTACCCAGTGAGCGGGCGTGGGGCCTCCTGCTTCTTGCCTTTTCCTGGTAAGTTTATGACCTGCCTGGAGCTAGGCCTAACTTGGTCTCTGTCTTGCACCAGCTGACCTGGTGGTAGGGCCTTCTGTTGGAGATCACACTCCCTGGTTTCTTGGGCCTCAGTGACTCCTGACCCTGGTATAACGGTCAGCTTTTGGTGTTCCTGGGACATATAGTTCGCCAGGGGTTCCGGTAGTTTCTGCTGGGCCTAAGGAATCCCTGCAGACGCGGACCAGGTGTCCGATATATATTCTTGGGGTGAGCTGGCTAAGCTCCTCTGCCCCCTATGTAGCTCGCTACTCCACTTGCCTTCGGCCGCTCGGGGCCCTCACTAGGCTTCACACTGGCAGTAGGCCTCGCTACTCTTCACCGCTCTTACGGCGTCGGCACGCCTTAGGCTCACTAACCTGAGCTCCCTGACTCTGGGCTAGACTGACTTTCTCACAGACTTCACTCTCTGTGGACTCAAGACTGACTAACTGCCTAGCTCCACCTTCCCTTTTTATATCCCTATCCGGGCTCCCTCTGGTGGTCTGAGGTGGAAGGTGGAGGTGTGTGAATGCAATGAGGGCCTCTTGTGGAGGAATCCGTCCATGCGCCCCTCTAGGATCTGTGGCACCAATGCACAGCAGGGCGCCACATTCCCCCCTAGCAAAGCTCAGTACTCCCGGACTGAAGTACTTTTTTTATGACAACAATAACGATAACTCTTCCCTTTATGGGAGGCACTTTACTTAAACGTTACATATAAAACATTATAAATAATAAATAGATATGTACAGTTCAATAAGCAACCCCAGAATTCAAGTCTCTTCCGGTGAGGTTCCCGACAGGATGTCCATCTCACAGGGTAGAGTACTTGGTAGCTTGAGGGACCTGTCCAAAGCAAACCCTCCACGTAGGCCCTGGGGTCGCTGCAGGGCATGACAATCCTGAGTTGTACCTCCGCTTGTGCCACACCAGACAGGTTTTTTTTCTGAGGTCACCTAAAGGGGAACTCCAGTGCAATTATTTACAGCAACAGTTTTTGGGCTGCACATAGTCCTCAGCCACAAAGTTCTTTATGTACCCTGACGGGTAACTAGAGATAACAAGGGAAGTGTCCATTTCACTTAAATTGTCCATTATAAGGCAAAACACAAGCTGATAAGTACATATACATGAAAATACACAATATGATACCCCAAGGGCAATTATTTACACTGTCAGTTTCCTTCTTTACTCTCTGTATCTGACAGGGGTCTGACCTCGTGTGCTACGCGTCGACCTACGTGGTAGTGGGATGCGTGAGGCACTAGTATTTGCACTACCTCCCATTCTGTCAGTTCTAATTGTTGGGGAGCTGCAGGGTTGCCTTAACCTCTCTACAGGACTGGCAAGTATACCATTGGCTGGGCCTTCTTGCTCTGCTCCAACCGGGGATCCTTCTTCTGGGGATTCTTCTTGAGCAGGCTCTTCTGAAGCACTTACAGGCTCTCCTTGCTGTGGAGGGTCTTCTGGCTGTTGAAAGAAGTGGATCACAGGGATTATTACTGCTCCTCCTAGTTGAGGCCAATCTGCCGGGAAATCTCCTAAGTCAGTATGGAGTATTGCTTCTTTAGGTTCCTCCGGTACGGTGAGAGGCACTTCTTCTTGGGGCTTTAGCAGGTCTGGACACAACTTCAGATGGTCTCTAGATACCGTTGCAGTCGTTCTTCCTCCGTCTCTACTAATTAGGCAGGTCTTCCTATTATCAAATCTTGAATTTAACACAGTGTAGGGTTCTCTCTCCCACTGGTCATCAAGTTTGTGGTTTCTCCTTTTCCTTTTTAACAACACTTCTCCTGGTGTGAAGGGTTCTGCGGGCGCACTTTTATTGTAGTGGGCTTCCTGCTTGTCCCTTACCCGAGTGAGACTGTCTTCAACACAGGCCTGTACTCTCCTGTACTGCTCCTGTCTAGTCATGTCCCAGTCCTCAGTAGACATATCTGCTTCTGGTTCTACTACACCAAGCTCCAGGTCCATGGGCAACTTCCCGGGTCCTGTTCGCATGAGATAAGCTGGAGTACAATTGGTGGAACTCACAGGTATGTGGTTGTACAGATCTACCATGTCTGGTAGTAGGTCTGGCCACTGATTTCTCTCCTCTAGTGGTAAGGTCTTCAGCAGGTCGATGATGATGTTATTCATCTTTTCACAGAGACCGTTGGTTTGGGGGTGGTACACCCGTACAGATGGCAGAACTCCTTGAACAATTCGGCTTCAAAGATTGGGCCTTGATCCGACAGCACCTGCTCCGGGTATCCATGGGGCCTGCAGAAGTACGCCTGAAACGTCTTCGCCGCAGTTTCTGCCGTCAGATCCTTGACGGGGTCGACCACCAGGAACCGAGAGTAGTGATCCACCATGGTCAGGGCATAAGAATATCCTGACCTGCTGGGTGACAGCTTGACATGATTCAGGGCCACGATCTCCAAAGGTCGAGTTGTCTTGATGGGTTGCAGGGGTGCCTTCTGGCTGCTGTAGTCTCTTCTTCTGAGGCTACAGGGTACACAATTCCGGCACCACCTCTCGATGGAACTGCACATTCCTACCCAATAAAACCGACACTTCAGCAGGGTTTCTAGCTTCTTCCAGCCAAAGTGCCCCGCCTGATCGTGGTAGGCCTCCAGCACCATCTGGATGTCTGTCTTGGGCACCACTATCTGCCATATCATCTCATGGGTTTTGGAGTTGACGTACCTCCGGCACAGCTTCTCTCTATAGATGAACAGCCGGCTCTTCTCCCTCCACAGCTGCTTGGCTTGGAGAGACGCTTCCTTCTCCAGGGAGGAACTTTCCTGGGTTATCAGTTCTTTGATACGGCTGACAACCGGGTCGCTGTCCTGGGTCTCCTTCCAGCTGTGGTGAGGCAGGGGTTTTAATGTCTTACCGCGAGGCCTCCTGGAGGCTCGTTGCTCGTGGACCATCCCATTCTGATGAAAGGCAGGTAGTTCAATCTCCTCCAGGTCATCCACTTCTTCTTCAGTGTCCGACTGGTGAGGCATCCTGGACAGGGCATCGGCGTTGGCATTCTTGCAGCCCGCCCGGTACTTAATAGTGAATTGGTAGTTTGACAGCCGAGCCATCCACCGCTGCTCCATGGCTCCTAACTTGGCTGTTTCTAGATGAGTCAAGGGGTTGTCATCAGTGAAGGCAGTGAATTTACTGGAGGCCTGGTAGTGCTTGAACCGCTCGGTGATGGCCCAGACCAACTTGAAGCTGCTATAGTTCTCCGGGTTCCTCTCGGTCGGGCGGAGCTTCCTGCTTGCATAGGTAATCACCCTCTCTCGGCCTCTCTCTACTTCTGACTCAGTACAGCTCCTAATCCTTCGTTGCTGGCATCAGTGTACAGCAGGAACGGTTGGCTGTAGTCAGGGTAGGCTAGGATCTCTTCGCCGGTCAGGATCTCCTTCATCACATTAAAGGATTCAGCCTGCTCCTTACCCCACTGGAACGGGGGATTTCTGCCTCTGGGGGACTGTCCTACTAGGAGGTCTTGCAGAGGTGCCGCTTTCTTGGTATAGTCCTTCACAAACCTCCGGTAGTACCCAACTAGTCCCAGGAACTGACGTACCTCCTTGAGGCTCTTCGGCTCCGGCCATTTCTGGATGGCAGTGACCTTCTATGGGTCTGGTGCTAGTCCCTCAGGACTAACGATGTGCCCCAGGTATTGTACCTTTCGCTTGAGCAGGTGGCACTTTGAGGGCTTCAGCTTCATCCCATACCGGGACAGCGACTCAAATACCTCCGCCAGGTGCTTCAAGTGGTCCTCATACGTTTTGGAGTACACGATTACATCATCCAGGTATAGTAGTACAGTCTCGAAGTTGCGGTGTCCCAGGCAGCACTCCATCAATCTCTGAAACGTTCCGGGGGCGTTGCAGACTCCAAACAGCATACTATTGAACTCCCAGAGTCCCATCGGGGTGGTGAAGGCCGTCTTCTCCCGAACCTCCTCAGCAACAGCTACTTGCCAGTACCCGCTAGTGAGGTCAAGGGTGGAGAAGTAATTTGCAGACTTCAAGGCAGCCAGTGATTCCTCTATACGTGGTAAAGGGTATGCATCTTTATGTGTAATGTGATTTACTTGTCTGTAATCTACACACATTCTCATGCTTCCGTCCTTTTTCCTGACTAGAACTAGGGGAGCTGCCCAGGGACTACAACTATCCCTTACTACCCCTGCCTTCTTCATGTCGTGCAACATCTCCTTCGCCTTCTGGTAGTGTGCTGGTGGTATAGGCCTGTAACGTTCTTTGATGGGTGGATGGTCACCTGTGGGGATATGGTTTGAACCCCCTTAATCCTCCCAAAGTCAAGTGGGTGCTTATTGAATACCTGCTCGTATTCCTGAACCACCCGGTGTACACCCTGCTTCTGATGGGCAGGAGTGGTGTCTGTCCCAACATGGAGCTGTTGACACCAATTCTCCACCTGGGTTCCCGGGTCATTATCCTCCACTTCGTCTGGTGAGGTTAAGGACTCCGCCTTGTGTATGGAGTTGTTATTTACCGTGTACAGTTTGGCAACAGTGGCGTAGCGTGGTAATCTAACCTCGACCTCCCCATAGTTTATTAGGCGTACGAGCACCCTCCCATTGCGTACATCCACTACCCCTCTGGCAGTCAAGAGTGTAGGCCTATGCTCCGAGGTAAGGGGCTCTACTACCGCCTGGTAGCTCCGTCCTTTGAGACCTATTGCTGCTCTACACCAAATCAGCATTTCACTCATCGGGGGAATCACAATGGGTACCGGGTCTGTCACCCGTACATTACCAATTTCACCGCCTGTTAGCTTTACCTGTTGCTGGTACATAAGGGCTCGGATCTCTTTCTGGAGCGCCCTTCTCTGCCCTGGTCTGGCAGTGTCAGCTATCTGTTGGAGCAAGAACAACACTTCTCCCAAACAGTTACTAACAACATTTATGCCAAGTACCATATACAAGTCTGTATCATCAGGATTAGTCTCTACTACAATTAGTCCCTGGTCCTTCAGTTCCACTCTTCCCACCTTTACTGCCACACCCTTAACCCCGACTAGGTTAAGAGGGAGGCCGTTTGAGGCATAGACGAAAAGATTTGGATCTGGTGGGTGAAGTTCGTCTATGAACCAGAACCTTTTGTAGAGGACATCAGGCATGATGGTTACCTGAGATCCTGTGTCCAGCAGAGCCAGGTGTCGCGATGCTGTCCAGCACGATGGACAGGAAAGGTCTTCCTCCCACGAACCTGCGGTACCAGTTTGATGGGCCTGGGGGGTCTACTCCTGGGTGTCGGCCCTCGGCCCCAGGGTTTGCTCGTTTAAAGGACAGCTCTGGACGGTGTGACCTGTCTTGTGGCATCGGTGGCAGACAGGGTCCCTCGGTGGGCGGTGTTGGTCGCTAGTCCTCCCAGGGGGTGGCGTTGTCCTCCTCCTCCTTCTCATCCAGGGGACATCCTCAGGGCTGTCGGCTAGAAGGATCCTTCCTTCCTCCTCGGGCTCCGTCTGCAGCTGCAGGGCACTCAGCACAGTGGTCAGGGTTTTGCTCAACTGACGCACTTCAGAGCGCAGGCTGTCCAGCTCACTAGGGGATGTTGCTTGCACCTTGGCTTCAGCAGCTACCGGGGAAAAGGTGGACGCCGCAGGCACTGGGGTGGCCCCACCCTGGTAACATTGGATAGCAGTTGTTTCCAGGGGCTGCAGTCCTTTTATAGCCATGTCCTTAAGGGTGTCAAAGGTGGCATCTGGATGATCTAGGGAGCACCAACGCACAGTCCTGCTCTCCTCTTGGGACCTCAGTCCCCGGATAAACTGTTCCTTCAGCATTTTATTTTCATCATTGATGCTGGTTGGACTAACCTGTTTCAGAGCTCACAGGGTCCCTTGCAAACGCCAGGCATAGCCCCGAACACTGTCCTCCGGTTGCTGAGAGCAGTTGTAGAACCTCATCCGGAGGTCTGTCTCAGTACGATTCTCAAAGACAGTCTGTAACTTTTTAAAGATTGCGGATACTGACTCCTGGTCTGTGGCCGACCAGGTTTCTACTTCTCACTCCGTAGCACCAGTCAATTGTCCCAATACAACAGCGGCTCTTTGCTTGCCTGTCATAGAGTACATATCCAGTATACCACATATTTTCCTTTTGAATCCAGAAGGGTATCTGGTTTACCGCTGTACTGGGGGAGCCACTTCGCTCCAGGGATGTACGGTAGGGCCATGGGTATGACAGGGGTTACTGGCCCTGCTGGTGGAGCGTCTGCTTTGGCCTGCTCGGCGCCGAGCGCAGGTTGATTATCAGAGACGGTAACCGGTACTCCGGTGTTGTGCTGTTCTTCGGACATTCTGGCGCCCCCCTAGCGAACCGTAGCCTACCTTCTTGTCTTCCGGTAGGCCGCAGCTCCGCAGGTAACGGTCTTCTTTCAGGACCTTGCGTCGCTTGCGTCCTACGTCAGAGCGCTCACCGAGGCTCCTTCCAGGACCTGGCACTTCCTGGTTTGACGTCGAGGCGTGGGGCGTGTCCGGAGCTTCGCGCGCTTCAGCAGGTACGCCTCTCAGTTTCCCGCGGTTACGCCCTTCTTCCCGCTCGGCGGCACAACAATGGTGGCAATCTTCGCCACAGTTAAATACACAGTTTTTGATTAAAGGCGCATAGTACCCGGTGGCAACGGGCACAACACTCTGTCATTGCAGCAGGCACGGAATCCTGTTCGTGACGCCAGGAAGAGATGACGCGCCCAGAGTGTTGGGGACATGTCGCGGAAATGTGGGGGAAAATTATATGGGAAAGGGGAAATTGTTCGTGACGCCACCCGTGGTGTCTGGTGAGGATCACCAGCGCTGCTACAGTCCTCTGAGGCCGGTGATCAAGCAGCTTAGTTGGTGCGGCTCCCCACAGGTGGAGCAGGGCCTCAGGGCAGCGTAGGAGAAGGGATGCAGGACAGAGGGGACCCAGCCAGGTCGGAGGAAGAATAGGCACACTCACAACAGTTCACTTCAGTACCTTTACTGGTGGTGTTTCAGGCACGATCCACGGCACTGTAGGGTGACGGGTGCATATCGGGACTCTCCCCAGTGAGCGGGTGTGGGGCCTCCTGCTTCTTGCCTTTTCCTGGCAAGTTTATGACCTGCCTGGAGCTAGGCCTAACTTGGTCTCTGTCTTGCACCAGCTGACCTGGTGGTAGGGCCTTCTGTTGGAGATCACACTCCCTGGTTTCTTGGGCCTCAGTGACTCCTGACCCTGGTATAACGGTCAGCTTTTGGTGTTCCTGGGACATATAGTTCACCAGGGGTTCCGGTAGTTTCTGCTGGGCCTAAGGAATCCCTGCAGACGTGGACCCGGTGTCCGGTATATGGTCTTGGGGTGAGCTGGCTAAGCTCCTCTGCCCCCTATGTAGCTCGCTACTCCACTTGCCTTCAGCCGCTCGGGGCCCTCATTAGGCTTCACACTGGCAGTAGGCCTCGCTACTCTTCACCGCTCTTACGGCGTCGGCACGCCTTAGGCTCACTAACCTGAGCTCCCAGAGTCTGGGCTGGACTGACTTTCTCACAGACTTCACTTTCTGTGGACTCTAGACTGACTAACTACCTAGCTCCACCTTCCCTTTTTATATCCCTATCCGGGCTCCCTCTGGTGGTCTGAGGTGGAAGGTGGAGGTGTGTGAATGCTATGAGGGCCTCTTGTGGAAGAATCCGTCCATGCACCCCTCTAGGATCTGTGGCACCAATGCGCAGCAGGGCGCCACATGAACACTCCTGGTTAGGTCTCCATCTCCTGGGTTGGCTGTACTGGAAGAGGTGTGGGTTTTATTACCACTATTTGTACCAGTAGTGAAATAAGTGATTCGCCCATAATTTTTTAAATGTGAGGAATCCTGATTGGGTCTTCATCTATTGGGTTGGCTGGAACGTTCCTGTTCTGCAGTCTAAGTTATGTAAGGTTGCGTACCAGTCCTGATACAGACTCTGCCTGCTGCACTCCTGATGCAGACTTTGCCTGCTGCACTCCTGATGCAGACTCTGCCTGCTGCACTCCTGATGCAGAATCTGCCTGCTGCACTCCTGATGCAGACTCTGCCTGCTGCACTCCTGATGCAGACTCTGCCTACTGCACTCCTGATGCAGACTCTGTCTGCTGCACTCCTGATGCAGACTCTGCCTGCTGCACTTCTGATGCAGACTCTGCCTGCTGCACTCCTGATGCAGACTCTGCCAGCTGCACTCCTGATGCAGACTCTGCCTGCTGCACTCCTGATGCAGACTCTGCCTACTACACTCCTGATGCAGACTCTGCCTGCTGCACTCCTGATGCAGACTCTGCCTGCTGCACTCCTGATGCAGACTCTGCCTGCTGCACTCCTGATGCAGACTCTGCCTGCTGCACTCCTGATGCAGACTCTGCCTGCTACACTCCTGATGCAGACTCTGCCTGCTGCACTCCTGATGCAGACTCTGCCTGCTGCACTCCTGATACAGACTCTGCCTGCTGCACTCCTGATACAGAATTTGCCTGCTGCACTCTGATACAGACTCTGCCTGCTGCACTCCTGATACAGACTCTGCCTGCTGCACTCCTGATACAGACTCTGCCTGCTGCACTCCTGATACAGACTCTGCCTGCTGCACTCCTGATACAGACTCTGCCTGATGCACTCCAGATACAGACTCTGCCTGCTGCACTCCTGATACAGACTCTGCCTGCTGCACTCCTGATACAGACTCTGCCTGCTGTACTTCTGATACAGACTCTGCCTGCTGCACTCCTGATACAGACTCTGTATTCTGTATGGAGCAATATATGGGGCCCATAATACTGTACTGAGCAATATACGGGGCCCATTATTCTGTAAAGAGCATTATATGGGGTCCATTATTCTGAATGGAGCATTATGGGGGGCCAGTATTCCGTTTGGAGCATTATATGGGGGTCAATATTCCGTCTGTAACATTATATGGGTCCATTATTCTGTATGGAGCAATATATGGGGCCCATTATTCTGTATAGAGCATTATATGGGGTCCATTATTCTGTATAGAGCCTTATATGGTGTCCATAATACTGTATGGAGGACTATGTGGTGCCCATAATACTATATGGAGGACTATACTGTCCAGTCTGCACTGTGCGCTGCAAGGATTCGCCGTTTTTTTCAGCTATTGTAGAATTTTCAATAGATATCACCCATGTAATGTAAGTGTGGCACCACAGGGGTCTGGTTGCCACGGTGATAGAAATATCACGTCTGGGAGCAAGTGGGAGGTTCCCTGGTCAGGAGCCCTTGAACATGCAACACCTCCTGTCCCAGACCAGATAGGGGAGGAACCTGCCCTATATAAACTGGATCTGGGGCGGGGTTAGGAAGTGAAGCTCCAGAGAGACCAGAGACTGGAGGCTGAGACAGAGCTGAGTCTAGTTGAGAGTGAAGTTCCAGACACAGGGAAAGCAACAGCTAGGAGCTCTATAGGAGCAGGAGCTGAGTGCCAGGGACTTGAAGCAGATATAGCTCGTCCTGTCTGAAGACACTACGACTGGACAACGGAGTCCGAGGCTGTGAGGATCTCTACGTCCAGCAGCAGAAACCAGCCGGCAGGGGATTCCAGGTCCTCTGGCCATAGAAGCCCGGAGGCTCAGTCACGAGCAAGGGACCAGCACCGCCATCGAGGAGCGGAGGCTAACAGAAGGCCCCAAGTCACCAGCCATACGGGTGAGCACCACACGGTACACTCAGGGACGTGGGCTACTTCCACTCGCTTACAGCAAGGTAGCCAGGAAGAGTGCAGACAGACGGGGAGGCCTACAACTCCACCTGGCCAGGGGAACTCCTGTTTGTTCACAGACTGACCCGGCCTCTTATGCTAGCCAGTACTCCCGGGAGGGTCTGCCTTATCATCATCAGTAAAGACCCTGAACTGCACTGCAAAGACTCTAAGTCTTTCCTGCTTCACCCGTGCACCATCACTTCCATCATCCACACTCACTGCCCTGAGGCTATACTCCTCCCGTGGGGAGTTGTCCCATCCTCTGCTGCGCACACAACACCAGCCTCAGCGGTCTGCCACGCAGCGGCGGTACACCTTGACCGCAATCCACGGGTGGCGTAGTCGGACATTAACCTAAAACATATAAAATACTGCCACTGGTTTGACCACCCTGAGCCACGGGACCGGGTCGCCGCCACGGAGACTACAACCCCCAGAGACCCGGCTCCGGGTAACCCACACACGGCCCAAGGGGCGCGTCATAAGAAGTAAGTGAAATCTTTGGCATTGTACTATATATATATTTCTCTGCTATATCTTTGCATCTTGAATTGTGGTATGTGTTAAGGGGCCCACTGAGACTCTTTCGATCGGGGCCAACGAAAACCTGGAGCCGGTCCTGCCTTGGAGTAATACGTGTGAGTATGATTCATTTTTTAATTTTTATGCAGAGGATGCCTATAAAATAAAATATATACAGTGGGGAAAATAAGTATTTGCTACACTGACGATTTTGCAAGTTTTCCCACCTACAGAGCATGGAGAGGTCTGTAATTTTTATCATAGGTACACTTCAACTGTAAGAGACAGAATATTGAAAAAAATTCAGAAAACAAATTGTATGATTTTTGCATAATTAATTTACATTTTATTGTATGAAATAAGTATTTTATACAATAGAAAAACAGAACTTAATATTTGGTACAGAAACCTTTGTTTGTCATTACAGAGGTCAGATGTTTCCTGTAGTTCTTGACCAAGTTTGCACACACTGCAGCAGGGATTTTTGTGCAATCCTCCATACAGATCTTCTAAAGATCTTTCAGGTTTCGGGGCTGTCGCTGGGCAACATTGAGATTCAGCTCCCTCCAAAGATTTTCTATTGGATTCAGGTCTGGAGACTGGCTAGGCCACTCCTTAGTTGCCCTGGCTGTGTGTTTCGGGTCATTGTCATATTGTAAGACCCAGCAACGATGAGTTGTATCGTAAATATAAAAATGGCTATTTTGAATCCATATTGAAATATGCAGAATGTATTCAAAACAGCATTGCTCCAGTCTGGTTATATATTGACAGACAGATGAGGCTCATTCTGTTTAACTTTACTTTGTATTTACTTGATGTTTAGACACAAGATAATGTTAATAAGTAACAACATCTTGAGAACAGCGTATTCACATTGTCTGAAACATTAATCACAAATAGTCTTCTGTTTATTGAGTGTAATTGTAAAACAAGAAGATTTACATAACCTTTTGTGTTTAGTTTACTTACTTGATCACCAAGAGCTATTGAATTGTGTACGTTTATTGCACACCATTGTATATGTGAGAGCCTTTCTCTGATTCACCTTTTTGTCTTTAGCTGGCCACTATTGGGGCAAAGGTGAATTAGACTTAGTAGTGTACATTCACTGTATAGGGCCAGAGAAAATATTACTAAGCAGAAGCTTTTGGACCCGTACTGATGTGTACAGTGTTGTGATACCCGCCCATTCAGTGTTGTGAGACTTCCAGGGGTTTCTCTGTCTTGGTGAAATTGCTTCTCTGATATTCTAAACTGATGATTAGTGTTAAGCGAGCATGCTCGACACTGCTCAGTACTCGCCCGAGCATCACGCCACTCGGGATGTTCGGCGAGCACCGAGCATTTCCGGGTTACTCGGGCGGGAGCTCGGGTTTCCGCCCTGCATGTTTGGCGCTCTTTACAGAGCCAATGAACATGCAGGGATTGCCAGCCAGTCACTGTAATGCCGCAGCCATGTTGTTTGTGGGCATTACAGTGATTGGCTGGCCGCACAGCGTCACCTCGAGTATTTAAAACCGGGCGCCGCCATCTTGGACACAGTCGCTCCGGATTAGACAGTGTAGGGACAGCGCTGCTGAGCTAGGGAGAGATTTATCCTGCAAAATAGTTAGTGTAAAGGCTGCAAGATCAAACAAGCAGTCCTTCTCAGGACTAATATCCATCCCAGATATCAGGCAGCAAGGCAGGCAGGCTGTATAGGAGACGCAGTGGTTATACCAGCAAACGCTGCATTACAGTCCTGTGTGCTCCTGTTTCTGAAATTGCTGGACTTAGCTCCAGGTCTCGGGGGCCAGGAAAAATCCTTTTTTTTTCATCTAAATCCTCTTTTTTTTCCTCCTTCACACTGTACAAATACCCGTCATATTGGTGTCGCCTCCCCCGCCCCCCCCCCCAAAAAAAAAAAGTGTGTCTCTGATTTTTCAGACAAAAATATATCTGTTGAAAAGAGTCTGGTATAGGCCACAGAAACAGAAGTGTGGTTTTGCAGTTCCACGGGTGAAATCTCTGTATTATCCAGTTTTGTGCCTTTTGTATCTAAAAAAAAAAACAGTTTGAGTGTGTTGCTCACTGTTCAGCTGCAAATATATATACAGTACAGACCAAAAGTTTGGACACACCTTCTCATTTAAAGATTTTTCTGTATTTTCATGACTATGTACATTCACACTGAAGGCATCAAAACTATGAATTAACACATGTGGAATTATATACTTAACAAAAAAGTGTGAAACAACTGAAAATATGTCTTATATTCTAGGTTCTTCAAAGTAGCCACCTTTTGCTTTGATGACTGCTTTGCACACTCTTGGCATGCTCTTGATGAGCTTCAAGAGGTAGTCACCGGAAATGGTCTTCTAACAATCTTGAAGGAGTTCCCAGAGACGCTTAGCACTTGTTGGCCCTTTTGCCTTCACTCTGCGGTCCAGTTCACCCCAAACCATCTTGATTGGGTTCAGGTCTGGTGACTGTGGAGGCCAGGTCATCTGGCGTAGCACCCCATCACTCTCTCTTTTGGTCAAATAGCCCTTACACAGCCTGGAGGTGTGTTTGGGGTCATTGTCCTGTTGAAAAATAAATGATGGTCCAACTAAACGCAAACCGGATGGAATAGCATGTCGCTGAAAGATGCTGTGGTAGCCATGCTGGTTCAGTATGCCTTCAATTTTGAATAAATCCCCAACAGTGTCACCAGCAAAGCACCCCCACACCATCACACCTCCTCCTCCATGCTTCACGGTGGAAACCAGGCATGTAGAGTCCATCTGTTCACCTTTTCTGCGTCGCACAAAGACACGGTGGTTGGAACCAAAGATCCCAAACTTGGACTCATCAGACCAAAGCACAGATTTCCACTGGTATAATGTCCATTCCTTGTGCTCTTTAGCCCAAACAAGTCTCTTCTACTTGTTGCCTGTCCTTAGCAGTGGTTTCCTAGCAGCTATTTTACCATGAAGGCCTGCTGCACAAAGTCTCCTCTTAACAGTTGTTGAAGTGATGTGTCTGCTGCTAGAACTCTGTGTGGCATTGACCTGGTCTCTAATCTGAGCTGCTGTTAACCTGCGATTTCTGAGGCTGGTGACTCGGATAAACTTATCCTCAGAAGCAGAGGTGACTCTTGGTCTTCCTTTCCTGGGGCGGTCCACATGTGGGCCAGTTTCTTTGCAGCACTTGATGGTTTTTGAAACTGCACTTGGGGACACTTTCAAAGTTTTCCCAATTTTTCGGACTGACTGACCTTCATTTCTTAAAGTAATGATGGCCACTCGTTTTTCTTTACTTAGCTGCTTTTTTCTTGCCATAATACAAATTCTAACAGTCTATTCAGTAGGACTATCAGCTGTGTATCCACCAGACTTCTGCACAACACAACTGATGGTCACAACCCCATTTATAAGGCAAGAAATCCCACTTATTAAACCTGACAGGGCACACCTGTGAAGTGAAAGCCATTTCTGGTGACTACCTCTTGAAGCTCATCAAGAGAATGCCAAGAGTGTGCAAAGCAGTCATCAAAGCAAAAGGTGGCTACTTTGAAGAACCTAGAATATAAGACATATTTTCAGTTGTTTCACACTTTTTTGTTATGTATATAATTCCACATGTGTTAATTCATAGTTTTGATGCCTTCAGTGTGAATATACAATTTTCATAGTCATGAAAATACAGAAAAATCTTTAAATAAGAAAGTGTGTCCAAACTTTTGGTCTGTACTGTATATTTAAAAAAGTCTGGTATATACCAGTAAATTATAACTGTGGTTTTGCTGTTGCACGGTAAAAAATCTCTATTATCCTGCTTTTGGCATTTTTTGCCGAAAAAAATAAATAATAGTGTCTCCTGATTGTTCAGACACAAATATATCTGTTGAAAATAGTCTGGTGTAGGCCCGAGAAATACAAGTGTCGTTTTGCAGTTCCACAGTAAAAAATCTCTGTATTATCCTGCTTTTCGCAATTTTTGGCCATAAAGAATAAATAATAGTGTCTCCTGATTGTTCAGACACAAATATATCTGTTGAAAATAGTCTGGTATACACCAGTAAATTATAACTGTGGTTTTGCTGTTCCACGGTAAAAAATCTCTATTATCCTGCTTTTGGCATTTTTTGCCGTAAAAAATAAATAATAGTGTCTCCTGATTGTTCAGACACAAATATATCTGTTGAAAATAGTCTGGTGTAGGCCCGAGAAATACAAGTGTGGTTTTGCAGTTCCACGGTTCAAACCTCTGTATTATCCACTTTTGGGCCATTTGTATCTAAAAAAAACAGTTTGAGTGTGTCGCTCACTGTTCAGCCGCAAATATATATATATTTAAAAAAGTTTGGTATACATACACCAGTAAATTATAACTGTGGTTTTGCTGTTCCACGGTAAAAAATCTCTAATATTCAGCTTTTGGTATTTTTTCCGTAAAGAAAAACAGTAATATTTTCTCCCTGATTGTTCAGATTGTTTAAAAGAATCGGGTGTAGGCCAGAGAAATAGAACTGTGGTTTTCCTCTTCCACGGTTCTAATCTACTTTTTTATTACCCTTTTTCCAATGATAGTGCGAGTGTAAGCTATTTTACTTCCTTTACAATGGGCAAGGCGCGTGGCAAGGGACGTGGAAGTGGACGTTCTGGTGATGGTGCGTGCAGAGGACGGGGCCGTGGCCAAGGTGAAAATGTGCCATAACCAACAGCCACATCTTCTCGCTCCCACTTCTTGACCGAATTACTAGGGAAGCACAGAACAACACCAGTATTGCGAACTGATCAGTGTGAACAGGTTATTAATTGGATACAGTGGCGTACCGCCAAGGCGGCAGACCACGCCACTGCTATGGGGCCCGTGGCCGGAGGGGGCCCGTGAGGGCCCCAAGCAGCCTGGGAACGAGGAGGATAGGTGAGTAGAAGTTTGCGGCGGCAGAGGAGCAGGTTGCAGCAGTGGAGGAGCGGAGCACACGCTGTAGCCGCTGCTGCAGCTACCACGTGTGCCCGCTGCTAAAGAGACATGAATATTCCCTCTTCTCCACTCCCATGGGCGTGGAAAAGACGGAATATTCATTTTCTTTAGTAGCGGGCACGGAGGAGCGCTGAGCCCCGGCTCCTGCTGTCAGTGGCCGCCGCTAAAGAGAAAGCATATTCACTCTTCTCCACACCCATAGTCCCGGCGTGGAAAGGAGTGAATGTGCCGACAGCAGCAGCAGCTCACCTCGGCTTCTGAGAGCGTGCGCAGCTCAGATGCCGACATGAGCTGCTGCAGACAGGACTCAGCGCTGGAGCAGAGGTGAGGAGGGAAGGTGAGTATAAGTGTTTATTATTTTACTAGATGGTGGCCCGATTCTAACGCATCGGGTATTCTAGAATATGTATGCGGCCGACCGGGCACAATCAGCAAAGTGGTGTTTAAATTTGGCGCCAATAATGCTGATTGTTCGCGGCCTGCAAACGCGACCAATCAGCAGAGGGGTGTTTAAATTTGGCACCAAAATCGCTGATTGGTCATGGCCGGCAATCAGCAGAGCGTTGTTTAAATCTGGCGCTAATCTCTGGCGGCCGCGACCAATCAGCAGAGCGGTGTTTAAATTTCAAGCAAAAATCGCTGATTGGTCGCGGTCGGCCGGCGGCTGCGACCAATCAGCAGAGCGTTGTTGAAATTTGGCGCCAATCTTGCTGATTGGTCGCGGCCACGACCAATCAGCAGAGCGTTGTTTAACTTTGGCGCCAATCTCGCAGAGCGGTGTTTAACCCCTTAATAACATCTGACGTACTAATACGCGTCTGTGCCCTGGGACTTAAGAGCCAGACCCGTATTAGTACGTCATCGCGATCGCGCGCGCACACAGGCTGTGCGGGCGCGATCGCCGCCGGGTGTCAGCTGATTGTCACAGCTGACACCCGGTACTATGTGCAGGGAGCGGTCACGCACCGCTCCCAGCACATTAACCCCCGCGATGCTGCGATCAAAGTCGATCGAAGTCGATCGCGGCATTGCGGGGGCAAGGGGAGGTGATCGGCGATACTCACCTCCTCTTCCGGCTTCCAGCGCAGTCTGCAAAGGCTTCCCGGGTGTTGCCATGACGACCCGATGTCGTCATGACAACATCCGGGTCACCAGAGAGCAGGAAGATTGCTTGGACATGCGCAGTGCATCTCCAAGCAATCTTCACACTGTGCACTTCTGACAGCCTTCATGGCATAGGGATGGTGCTCCATTCCTGTGCCATGCAGGCGATCAGAAAAAAAAAGTGAAAGTCCCAGAGTGGGACAAAGTAATAAAGTGTATAAACTGTGTGAAAGTGGAAAAAAAAAAAAAAAAAAATGTGCAAAAATATTATAAAAAAATAAAAAAAATAATACACCAAAAATAAAAATATAATGTACCCATCAATAAATATTATTATAAAAAAAATAAAAAAAAAACAATAAAAGTACACATATTTGGTATCGCCGCGTCCGGAACAACCTGACCTATAAAACTGTCCCACTAGTTAACCCCTTCAGTGAACACGGTAAAAAAAAAAAAAAAAAAAACCAAGCAAAAAACAATGCTTTATCACCATACCGCCAAACAAAAAGTGGAATAACACGCGATCAAAAAGACGCATATAAATAAAAATGATACCGCTGAAAACGTCATCTCGTCCCGCAAAAAACAAGCCGCCATATAGCTCCATCAGCCGAAAAATAAAAAAGTTATAGCTCTCAGAATAAAGCGATACTAAAAAATATTTTTTTCTATAAAATAGCTTTTATTGTGTATAAGCGCCAAAACATAGAAAAATGATACAAATGTGGTACCGCTGTAAACGTACTGACCCGAAGAGTAAAGCTGCCTCATCAATTTTACCACACGCGGAACAGAATAAAAAAAAAAAAAAAAAAACAATTCCTGAATTGTTGGTTTTTGTTTATTCTGCCTCCCAAAAATCGGAATAGAAAGCGATCAAAAAATGTCACGTGCCTGAAAATGGCACCAATAACAACGTCAAGTCATCCCGCAAAAAACGAGCCGTCACATGACTGTCTGCCAAAATCTGGAAAAATTATAGCTCTCAAAATATGGCGATGCAAAAACTAGATTTTACAAAAAATGCGTCTTTTAGTGTGTGACAGCTGTCAGTCATAAAAACCCCATATGATTCTGGCATTGCTGTAATCACACCGACCCGAAGAATAAAGTCGTCTAATCACTTATACCGCACAAGGAACGGCGTCAAAAATAAACTCTTGAGTTAGGATTGGGCTAGGGTTAGGGCTGGGTTTGGGGCTAGGGTTCTGCTGGGGCTAGGGTTGTGCTGGGGCTAGGGTTGTGCTGGGGCTAGGGTTGTGCTGGGGCTAGGGTTGTGCTGGGGCTAGGGTTGTGCTAGGGTTAGGGCTGGGGTTGGGATTTTTTTCAAAAGTAAGAAAAAAAGATGACGATATGGCGACTAGTGTTGAGAGCAAGTGCTCGCTACTTGAGTTTGCATCGGGTGCTCTGGTATGCATTTAGTATCGTGGGTATTTGAGTGACATGCTCGAGTCTCTGCCCCATATGCTTCGCGGCCAAAAAACTTTACGGGGATTGCCTGCCATGCACGAGCGATCCCCGCATGTTTTTTTTTGGGTGTCTAATAACCGTGAAACATGCGGAGCAGGGACTCGAGCATGTCACTCGAGCACACGCTGTACATGGTGCATACCTGAGTACCCGATGCAAACTCAAGTAGCGAGCACTTGCGCTCAAGAATAATGAAAACTTATTCAATATGATGACCTAACGTAAACAAATAATGTGCCGTACCTCTGGGTTCAAAATGTTCACTATACACCTTAATAAAATCTTTGAGGGGTATAGTTTCCAAAATGGGGACACTTGTGGTGGAGCTCCACTGTTTAGGCACATCACGGGCTCTCCAAACGCGACATGGTGTCCGCTAACAAATTGAATGGAAAATCGGCTCAAATTGTTAGCGGACGCCATGTTGCGTTTGGAGAGCCCCTGTGTGTCCAAACATTGGAGCTCCCCCACAACTGACCCCATTTTGGAAACTAGACCCCCCAAGGCACCTATCTAGATGCATAGTGAGCACTTAAAACCCCCAGGTGCTTCACAAATTGATTCGTAAAAATGAAAAAGTGAAAATAAAACACTTTTTCATTTTTATGAATCAATTTGTGAAGCACCTGGGGTTCCAAGTGCTCACTATGAATCTAGATAGGTGCCTTGGGGGGTCTAGTTTCCAAAATGGGGTCACTTGTGGGGGAGCTCCAATGTTTGGGCACACAGGGACTCTCTAAATGCAACATGGTATCCGCTAACAAATTGAATGGAAAATCGGCTCAAATTGTTAGCGGACACCACATTGCGTTTGGAGAGCCCCTCTGTGCCCAAACTTTGGAGCTCCCCCACAAGTGACCCCATTTTGGAAACTAGTCCCCCCAAGGCACCTTTCTAGATGCATAGTGAGCACTTGGAACCCCCAGGTACTTCACAAATTGATTCGTAAAAATGAAAAAGTGAAAAAAAAAAACACTTTTTCATTTTTATGAATCAATTTGTGAAGCACCTGGGGTTCCAAGTGCTCACTATGAATCTAGATAGGTGCCTTGGGGGGTCTAGTTTCCAAAATGGGGTCACTTGTGGGGGAGCTCCAATGTTTGGGCACACAGGGACTCTCCAAATGCAACATGATATCCGCTAACAAATTGTCGGCTCAAATTGTTAGCGGATATCATGTTGCATTTGGAGAGTCCCTGTGTGCCCAAACATTGGAGCTCCTCCACAAGTGACCCCATTTTGGAAACTAGACCCCCCAAGGCACCTATCTAGATGCATAGTGAGCACTTGGAACCCCTAGGTGCTTCACAAATTAATTCGTAAAAATGAAAAAGTGTTTTTTTTTTCACTTTTTCATTATTACGAATCAATTTGTGAAGCACCTGGGGGTTCCCAGTGCTCACTATGCATCTAGAAAGGTGCCTTGGGGGGTCTAGTTTCCAAAATGGGGTCACTTGTGGGGGAGCTCCAAAGTTTGGGCACAGAGGGGCTCTCCAAACGCAATGTGGCGTCCGCTAACAATTTGAGCCGATTTTCCATTCAATTTGTTAGCGGATACCATGTTGCATTTAGAGAGTCCCTGTGTGCCCAAACATTGGAGCTCCCCCACAAGTGACCCCATTTTGGAAACTAGACCCCCCAAGGCACCTATCTAGATGCATAGTGAGCACTTGGAACCCCTAGGTGCTTCACAAATTGATTCGTAAAAATGAAAAAGTGTTTTTTTTTTCACTTTTTCATTATTACGAATCAATTTGTGAAGCACCTGGGGGTTCCAAGTGCTCACTATGCATCTAGAAAGGTGCCTTGGGGGGTCTAGTTTCCAAAATGGGGTCACTTGTGGGGGAGCTCCAAAGTTTGGGCACAGAGAAGCTCTCCAAACGCAATGTGGTGTCCGCTAACAATTTGAGCCGATTTTCCATTCAATTTGTTAGCGGATACCATGTTGCATTTAGAGAGTCCCTGTGTGCCCAAACATTGGAGCTCTCCCACAAGTGACCCCATTTTGGAAACTAGACCCCCCAAGGCACCTATCTAGATGCATAGTGAGCAGTTGGAACCCCCAGGTGCTTCACAAATTGATTCATAAAAATGAAAAAGTGTTTTTTTTTTCACTTTTTCATTGTTACGAATCAATTTGTGAAGCACCTGGGGGTTCCAAGTGCTCACTATGCATCTAGATAGGTGCCTTGGGGGGTCTAGTTTCCAAAATGGGGTCACTTGTGGGGGAGCTCCAATGTTTGGGCACACAGCAGCTCTCCAAACGCAACATGGTGTCGCTAACAATTTGAGCCAATTTTGCGTTAAATTTGTTAGCGGACACCATGTTGCATTTAGAGAGCCGCTGTGTGCCCAAATATTGGAGCTCCCCCACAAGTGACCCCATTTTGGAAACTAGACCACCCAAGGCACCTATCTAGATGCATAGTGAGCACTTGGAACCCTCAGGTGCTTCACAAATTGATTCATACAAATGAAAAAGTGTTTTTTTTTTTCACTTTTTCATTGTTACGAATCAATTTGTGAAGCACCTGGGGGTTCCAAGTGCTCACTATGCATCTAGATAGGTGCCTTGGGGGATCTAGTTTCCAAAATGGGGTCACTTGTGGGGGAGCTCCAATGTTTGGGCACACAGGGACTCTCTAAATGCAACATGGTGTCCTCTAACAAATTTAACGGAAAATCGGCTCAAATTGTTAGCGACACCATGTTGCATTTGGAGAGCCGCTGTGTGCCCAAACATTGGAGCTCCCCCACAAGTGACCCCATTTTGGAAACTAGACCCCCCAAGGCACCTATCTAGATGCATTGTGAGCACTTGGAACCCTCAGGTGCTTCACAAATTGATTCATAAAAATGAAAAAGTGTTTTTTTTTTTCACTTTTTCATTGTTACGAATCAATTTGTGAAGCACCTGGGGGTTCCAAGTGCTCACTATGCATCTAGAAAGGTGCCTTGGGGGGTCTAGTTTCCAAAATGGGGTCACTTGTGGGGGAGCTCCAAAGTTTGGGCACACATGGGCTCTCCAAACACAACATGGCGTCCGCTAATTATTCAAGCAAATTTTACAATCAAAAAGTCAAATAGCGCTCCTTCCCTTCCGAGCCCTGCCGTGCGCCCAAACAGTATTTTTTCCCCAAATATTGGGTATCTGCGTGCCCAGGGGAAATTGCACAACAAATTTTGGGGTCCATTTTTTCTTGTTACCCCTGTGAAAATAAAAAAAATTGGGTCTAAATTAACATTTTTGTGAAAAAAGTTAAATGTTCATTTTTTTCTTCCACATTCAAAAAATTCCTGTGAAGCACCTGAAGGGTTAATAAAGTTCTTGAATGTGGTTTTGAGCACCTTGAGGGGTGCAGTTTTTAGAATGGTGTCACTTTTGGGTATTTTCTGTCATAAAGACCTCTCAAAGTGACTTCAAATGTGATGTGGTCCCTAAAAAAATGGTTTTGTAAATTTTGTTGGAAAAATGAGAAATCGCTGGTCAACTTTTAACCCTTATAGCTCCCTAACAAAAAAAAATTTTGGTTCCAAAATTGTGCTGATGTAAAGTAGACATGTGGGAAATGTTATTTATTAACTCTTTTGTGTGACATATCGCTCTGATTTCAGGGCTTAAAAATTCAAATTTTGAAAATTGCAAAATTTTCAAAATTTTCGCCAAATTTCCGTTTTTTTCACAAATAAACGCAAGTGATATCGAAGAAATTTTTCCACAATCATGAAGTACAATATGTCACGAAAAAACAATCTCAGAATCAGGGGGATCCGTTGAAGCGTTCGAGAGTAATTACCTCATAAAGTGACAGTGGTCAGAATTGTAAAAATTGGCCCGGTCATTAACGTGCAAACCACCCGCGGGGCTTAAGGGGTTAAATTTGGCACCAATCTCGCTGATTGGTCGCGGTCGGCTGGCGGGCGTGACCAATCAGCAGAGCGTTGTTTAAATTTGATGCCAAAATCGGTGATTGGTTGCAGCCTCTATTTAAATGTGGCGCCCAAATCGGCCGCGACCAATCAGCACAGCGGTGTTTAACTTTTGCGGCAAGATCACTGATAGGTCGCGGTCAGCGAATCGTATTGGTGAGGAACGGCGTGCGGAATCGTATTGGTGAGGACCGGGGAGCGCCGCTGCCTGTGCGGCTACTTCCGCTGTGAGAAGCCGGGAGATGAACGACTGTTCGCAGCAGAAGTATCCAGACCCGCAGCGCCGCTCCCCGGTCCTCCCTTGACACCCTAGCCGCTGATCTCCCGACAGTAGCCCCCTTAGATCTGACTCGTCTCCCACCCGGTAAGACGTTTGTAGCAGTTCCAGATCGGGAGAAGATTTCTTCACTGGGGTCATTCATCTAAACTAGCCGGCCATGCCGGTCTGAAGAAAACTTTCCTGCTCATTACCCGGCATTACTGGTGGCCTACCCTGCGCAAGGATGTGGTAGACTTCGTCTCGGCCTGTTCATCTTGTGCCCGCAACAAAGTTCCCAGACATCTTCCAGCCGGTCACCTCCTGCCTCTTCCCGTACCTGCTGCCCCTTGGCAACACATTGCTATGGACTTTATTACAGATATCCCTGTTTCTGCAGGCTGTACAGTCATTTGGGTGGTCGCCGACCGCTTTTCTAAAATGGCCCACTTCATCCCTCTGCCTGGTCTCCCGTCTGCATCAGAGCTGGCTAAGGACTTCTTCCTTCACATCTTCCGTCTCCATGGCCTACCTCTCCACATTGTGTCGGATCGAGGGGTTCAGTTCACCTCACGCTTCTGGAGAGCTACGTGTAAACTGCTGGATGTCACCCTGGATTTCTCCTCCGCTTACCATCCACAGTCCAATGGCCAAGTAGAGCGCATCAACCAGATCCTTACCAGCTACCTCCGGCACTTTGTTAATGCTCACCATACCGATTGGGTGGACCTCCTACCATGGGCCGAATTCTCCTACAACAATCATGAGAGCGAATCGACTTCCAAGTCCCCGTTCTTTGTAGTCTATGGTCAACATCCTCGGATTCTGTTTCCCGTCTCCGCTTCTGTGGACAACCCTGCCGTGGAGTCTCTGGTCAGCGAATTTTCCACCATTTGGGAAAATACTAGGTCCGCACTTCTTCAGTCCTCCGAGCGGATGAAGAGATATGCTGACAAGAGACGTCTGGGTCCGCCTCAATTCCGTCCGGGAGACAAGGTTTGGCTCTCCTCCAAACATGTTCGACTCAAAATACCCTCCTACAAGTTGGGTCCTCGGTTCATCGGCCCATTTGAAGTCCTCAAACAAATCAACCCAGTGGCCTACAAGTTAAAACTCCCGGCCACCTTACGGATTCCCAACTCCTTCCACGTATCTCTCCTCAAACCAGTTGTGTTTAATTCTTTTTCCAACAATCCAGGTACTCCCCCTACTCCGGTTTCCGCTGAGGATGTTTTTGAGGTAGAGAACATTCTGGCCACCAAGAGGGTAAGAGGAAAGACCTTTTTTTCTGGTGGATTGGAAGGGGTTTGGCCCAGAGGAGAGAACTTGGGAACCCAGGGAGAACATTCATGCCCCGCTTCTACTTGAAAAATTTCTTTCTGGCCTAAAAAAGAGGGGGCGTAAAGGGGAGAGGTACTGTAGCATCGGCGTCTCTGCCCCCTGCCAGACAGAGACGCCGTCCCTCTCACCGCCGCACTCCCCACCCGACGTCCTCCAGCGCTCCTCTTCCTGCTTCTGCCGGCGCGCGCAGCTTCCTGGGCACTGTGCTTAGGGCGCGCGCGCGCTCCCTCCCTCTTAAAGGGGTCGCGCGCGCCGCCCTAAGGAGTCCCCGGCCAATTGCCGGAGGTCCTTCCATATATAAAGCACCTTCTCCAATATGGAGGTGCCCGAGCAATAGTTGATGCACAGTGTACTCACCTCTGCTTCAGCCCTCAGGTCCCGCTGCTAGCCTGACTACTAGTCCTGCCCGCCAGCCTGACTATCAGTCCAGTTCGCCAGCCTGACTACTCTCCAGCCCGACAGTCTGTCTTCCGTTCAGTCTGCCAGTCTGTCTATGGGCTTTGCCCGCCTGCTTACCTGGAAGCACCTGCCCGCTACCTACCGTGCCTACCTGGAGGCTCCTGCTTGCTACCTGCTGTGCCTACCTGGAGGCTCCTGCTTGCTACCTGCCGTGCCTACCTGGAGGCTCCCGCTTGCTACCTGCCGTGCCTACCTGGAGACTCCCGCTTGCTACCTGCCGTGCCTACCTGGAGGCTCCAGCTGTCACTTGCTGTGACCACCTGACAGCCTACCTAGAGGCTCCTGCCTGTCACTTGCCGTGACCACCTGTCAGCCTACCTGGAGGCTCCTGCCCATCACTTGCCGTGACAACCTGACAGCCTACCTAGAGGCTCCTGCCTGTCACCTGCCGTGTCTGCCAGTCCATCCACCAGGACCACTCGTCAGCATGCCTGCTGTGCCCATCTGCTATACCGGTCAGTCCCAGCCATCTGACCCGTGGGAGTCACCTGCTCTCTTACAAGGTCGTCCCCAGAGTAGCAACTGGTCCCTCTGCTCGGTCCCTCCCTGATCATGGAGTCGTTAGCCGCCGTACGACCTAGGTCGGTCCGAATTGATACTTAGTTACGCCCCTCTGGGTCCCTCCTTGCACCGCAGCACAGAGGTTCCACCACCCGGATCCGTAACACAAGTGAAGTTGATACCAAAAAGTTCTATTTTGGTCTCATCTGACCTTCTCCCATGCCTCCTCTGGATCATCCATATGGTCATTGGTGAACTTTAAACGGGCCTGGACATGTGCTGGCATGAGCAGGGGGAACTTGCATGACCTGCAGGATTTTAATCCATGATGGTGTAATGTTTGAGTCTTTGGTTCTAGCACCTTTCAGGTCATTCACCAGGTCCTCCCGTGTAGTTCTGGGGTGATTCATTACCTTTCTTAGAATCATCCTTACTCCTCGAGGCGAGATCCTGCTTGGAGCCCCAGACCAAGAAGATTGACCGTCATCTTGTGTTTCTTCTATTCTCTAATAATTGAACCAACAGTTGTTGCCTTCTGACCAAGCTGTTTGGCTATTGTCCTGTAGCCAATCCCAGCCTTGTGCAGGTCTACAATTTTGTCCCCGGTGTCCTTAGACAATCTTTGGTCTAGACCATGATAGACAGGTTGGAGCGTGTTTGATTGTGTGGACAGGTGTCTTTTATACAGGTAACAAGTTCAAACAGAAGCAATTAATACGGTAATTAATAAGGTAATGAGTGCAGAGTAGGAGAGTTTTTTAAAGAAAAACTAACAGGTCTGTGAGAGGCAGAATTCTTGCTGGTTGGTAGGTGATCAAATACTTATTTCATGCAATAAAATACAATTTATTATTTAAAAATCGTAAAACGTGATTCTTTTTTAAGATTCTGTCTCTCACAGTTGAAGTGAACCTATGATAAAAATTACAGACCTCTCCATTCTTTGTAGGTGGGGAAACTTGTAAAGTCGGCAGTGTAGCAAATACTTGTTTTCCCCCCTGTATATTTATTAATTACACATATAATGAAACCATTTGGATAAATGTCAGCCAAACAGGTAACAGGTTAACCAGCAGTGTATCCATTTATAGAAGTCATATATGAGATGGATGTGCACAAGTGTGTACATATATTATCTCTCAAATAGCACAGCGGTCTTGTTCCCAAAACTGACATCCAATTCTCATCAAACATAATTAAAAGTAAATGTCTACCCATAGTGCCAGTGAACACTACAAACGTTACCACATACAAATAAATGAAGACCCCAACACGCGTTTCACGTGTGAAATAACTTTGCTTTCTCAAGGAAAACTTCATTTATTCTTATGTGGTAGCGTTTGCACTGTACAGCAACAGAGAAGGAGAGAGGGAAGAAATATTGAAAAATAGGGAAGCCTGGTGGATTTTAAAACTAAGCACCCGGCTCCACATGGTTTAAATTTCAGCAAAAACATTATGCTACACTAATAAATAATATCTCAATGTAGTAATTAATAAAAAATGAAAAGAAAAAAAAAACATTTAAAAGATTTTTTTTTGTGCAGAGGAAGAGTGATGTTTTACAATATGCATAATGTATTTGCTATTATTCATTA